>NW_026044146.1:0-53028 GCF_937001465.1 Orcinus orca
AATTCAGAAAGGCAGGACAGGCCATGGAGAACTGGGAGCCTTGTTATGCTGATGAGCGGGATGTAAATTGCCAACAGCCACTCAGGAGAAGTGTATGGTGTTTCCTGAAACATCTAAAAAACAAAGCAACAGAGCCTAGGGCAGTTCCACTTATGGTCCTATAGCTTAGGGAAATTAAAATCAAAAAGACACAGCCACCCCAAAGTTTGGGACGGCTCTGTTTACAAAAACCTCATTTACGGTACAAGTTCAATATCGCAGAAAGTGAAAAATGGATAAAGAAGTTGTGGTACTTATGTACAATGCAATATCACTCAGCAATGAAATCTATGTCATCAGGCCCATAGCAGCATAATGAGTGGATTCAGGTACGATGATTCTAACTGAAATAAGTCACACAGAAAAAGAAGCATCATAAGATATCACTAATACACGGAATGTAAACTTGGCTACACAGGAACTGGATTACAAAACAGAACAGGGTCTCAAATTTAGAAAACCAACTTATGCTTGCTTAAGGGGAAAGGTGAGTTGGGGTGCTGCATAAAACCAGAGATTGAAATGAGCACAGATAAAGTTCCCTAAGCCAAATATGGAGTAGACAAGAGCTACTCCTTGCTCAACGAAATGGACTCAACACCCCATATTAAACGCCTAAGAATGTACCTGACTAGTAAGTATCTTAAAACCTATGGATCGCTATGTCTCCGAAAGAGAATCATGCGTGTGTACAGGGGCATAAACACAGCAGTGATAGGATTGGAGAGGTTCGGTGAGCAAATGAAGACCCTTTGAAGTCATATTGCATGGTACCCATTCCACGGGTCTCAACTCTCCAGGTTTAAGGGATTCTTCCTTCAGCTAAATCATGCATGTGGAACCCAGAGTATGATCAACCGTGTGATCGGGAGACGTGTTCCAATATGGCTCAGTTCTCGTCCCCTGGTACTCGGGTGCAACATTCCAGACGCTTTACTAACACTCTCCCGACTTGGAGAGTCAGTGCCTTTAACCTCCTGTTTGGCCCAGTTTGCAATTTCTGCGGAAGATGAACAGGAATAGGGAGAACCAATGAGAGACTAGCTGGAGGTGTCTGGACGGGCAAATTGAACTCTCATTTCCCACCAGGAAGAGGAATTAACCAAAGGCTCAGCGTGCCGTGCCGGAACCAGATTAGGGCCTGAAGCAATCCTGCGGTGTTGCGGCCAGCTCACAAGAAAGCGAGTTGAAGAAAGGAGCTCAGGGGCACTGTAATTCACAAACCTGCAGAGTTATAAATGACAGCTATCGTCCAAAAATATACTGAAGTAAGGCTGCCAAGAGGACTTGAAAACGGGGCAGAATTGCAGGAACCCGATTTCAGGAGGTAGACTGGAATTGCATTTAAAGCATAGGAAAAGAGGCAGAATGTCCACAATGATGCACTTGGCCAAAAAGGGCGTATGCGTTTTTTCCTGAATATATTCAGGAAAAAACGCATACGCCCTTTTTGGCCAACCAAGCAAGCTTGCAAAGGAAATCTGCACTACAGTGAAGTCTCACTTCCCCCTGGTCAAAAGGGACATCTGAAAAAAGTGTAAAATCCAGAAAGGCAGGACAGGCCATGGAGAACTGGGAGCCTTGTTATGCTGATGGGCGGGATATAAATTGCCAACAGCCACTCGGGAGAAGTGTATGGTGTTTCCTGAAACATCTAAAAAACAAAGCAACAGAGCCTAGGGCACTTCCACTTATGGTCCTATAACTTAGGGAAATTAAAATCAAAAAGACACAGCCACCCCAAAGTTTGGGACGGCTCTGTTTACAAGAAACTCGTTTACGGGACAAGTTCAATATCGCAGAAAGTGAAAAATGGATAAAGAAGTTGTGGTACTTACGTACAATGCAATATCACTCAGCAATTATATCTATCTCATCAGGCCCGTAGCAGCATAATGAGTGGATTCAGGTATGATGATTCTAACTGAAATAAGTCACACAGAAAAAGAAACATCATAAGATATCACTAATACACGGAATGTAAACTTGGCTACACAGGAACTGGATTACAAAAGAGAACAGGGTCTCAAATTTAGAAAAGCAACTTATGCTTGCTTAAGGGGAAAGGTGAGTTGGGGTGCTGCATAAAACCAGAGATTGAAATGAGCACAGATAGAGTTCCTTAAGCCAAATATGGAATAGACAAGAGCTACTCCTTGCTCAACGAAATGGACTCAACACCCCATATTAAACGCCTAAGAATGTACCTGACTAGTAAGTATCTTAAAACCTATGGATCGCTATGTCACCGAAAGAGAATCAAGCGTGTGTACAGGGGCATAAACGCAGCAGTGATAGGATTGGAGAGGTTCGGTGAGAAAATGAAGACCCTTTGAAGTCATATTGCATGGTACCCATTCCACGGGTCTCAACTCTCCAGGTTTAAGGGATTCTTCCTTCAGCTAAATCATGCATGTGGAACCCAGAGTATGATCAACCGTGTGATCGGGAGACGTGTTCCAATATGGCTCAGTTCTCATCCCCTGGTACTCGGGTGCAACATTCCAGACGCTTTACTAACACTCTCCCGACTTGGAGAGTCAGTGCCTTTAACCTCCTGTTTGGCCCAGTTTGCAATTTCTGCGGAAGATGAACAGGAATAGGGAGAACCAATGAGAGACTAGCTGGAGGTGTCTGGACGGGCAAATTGAACTCTCATTTCCCACCAGGAAGAGGAATTAACCAAAGGCTCAGCGTGCCGTGCCGGAACCAGATTAGGGCCTGAAGCAATCCTGCGGTGTTGCGGCCAGCTCACAAGAAAGCGAGTTGAAGAAAGGAGCTCAGGGGCACTGTAATTCACAAACCTGCAGAGTTATAAATGACAGCTATCGTCCAAAAGTATACTGAAGTAAGGCTGCCAAGAGGACTTGAAAGCGGGGCAGAATTGCAGGAAACCGATTTCAGGAGGTAGACTGGAATTGCATTTAAAGCATAGGAAAAGAGGCAGAACGTCGACAATGATGCACTTGGCCAAAAAGTGCGTATGCGTTTTATACTGAATATATTCAGGAAAAAACGCATACGCCCTTTTTGGCCAACCAAGCAAGCTTGCAAAGTAAATCTGCACTATAATGAAGTCTCACTTCCTCCTGGTCAAAAGGGACATCTGAAAAAAGTGTAAAATCCAGAAAGGGAGGACAGGCCATGGAGAACTAGGAGCCTTGTTATGCTGATGGGCAGGATGTATATTGCCAACAGCCACTAGGGAGAAGTGTATATTGTTTCCTGAAACATCTAAAAAACAAAGCAACAGAGCCTAGGGCACTTCCACTTATGGTCCTATAGCTTAGGGAAATTAAAATCAAAAAGACACAGCAACCCCTAAGTTTCGGACGGCTCTGTTTACAAGAAACTCGTTTATGGGACAAGTTCAATATCACAGAAAGTGAAAAATGGATAAAGAAGTTGTGGTACTTACGTACAATGCAATATCACTCAGCAATGATATCTGTGTCATCAGGCCCATAGCAGCATAATGAGTGGATTCAGGTATGATGATTCTAACTGAAATAAGTCACACAGAAAAAGAAACATCATAAGATATCACTAATACACGGAATGTAAACTTGGCTACACAGGAAGTGGATTACAAAAGAGTACAGGGTCTCAAATTTAGAAAAGCAACTTATGCTTGCTTAAGGGGAAAGGTGAGTTGGGGTGCTGCATAAAACCAGAGATTGAAATGAGCACAGATAAAGTTCCTTAAGCCAAATATGGAATAGACAAGAGCTACTCCTTGCTCAACGAAATGGACTCAACACCCCATATTAAACGCCTAAGAATGTACCTGACTAGTAAGTATCTTAAAACCTATGGATCGCTATGTCACCGAAAGAGAATCAAGCGTGTGTACAGGGGCATAAACGCAGCAGTGATAGGATTGGAGAGGTTCGGTGAGAAAATGAAGACCCTTTGAAGTCATATTGCATGGTACCCATTCCACGGGTCTCAACTCTCCAGGTTTAAGGGATTCTTCCTTCAGCTAAAGCATGCATGTGGAACCCAGAGTATGATCAACCGTGTTATCGGGAGACGTGTTCCAATATGTATCAGTTCTCGTCCCCTGGTACTCGGGTGCAACATTCCAGATGCTTTACTAACACTCTCCCGACTTATAGAGTCAGTGCCTTTAACTTCCTGTATGGCCCACTTTGCAATATCTGCGGAAGATGAACAGGAATAGGGAGAACCAATGAGAGACTAGCTGGAGGTGTCTGGACGGGCAAATTTAACTCTCATTTCCCACCTGGAAGAGGAATTAACCAAAGGATCAGCATGCCGTGCCGGAACCATATTAGGGCCTGAAGCAATCCTGCGGTGTTGCGGCCAGCTCACAAGAAAGCAAGTTGAAGAAAGGAGCTCAGGGGCACTGTAATTCACAAACCTGCAGAGTTATAAATGACAGCTATCGTCCAAAAATATACTGAAGTAAGGCTGCCAAGAGGACTTGAAAGCCGGGCAGAATTGCAGGAAACCGATTTCAGGAGGTAGACTGGAATTGCATTTAAAGCATAGGAAAAGAGGCAGAAGGTCGACAATGATGCACTTGGCCAAAAAGGGCGTATGCGTTTTTTCCTGAATATATTCAGGAAAAAACGCATACGCCCTTTTTGGCCAACCAAGCAAGCTTGCAAAGGAAATCTGCACTACAATGAAGTCTCACTTCCCTCCCCGTCAAAAGGGCCATCTGAAAAAAGTGTAAAATCCAGAAAGGCAGGACAGGCCATGGAGAACTGGGAGCCTTGTTATGCTGATGGGCGGGATGTAAATTGCCAACAGCCACTCGGGAGAAGTGTATGGTGTTTCCTGAAACATCTAAAAAACAAAGCAACAGAGCCTAGGGCACTTCCACTTATGGTCCTATAGCTTAGGGAAATTAAAATCAAAAAGACACAGCCATCCCAAAGTTTGGGATGGCTCTGTTTACAAGAAACTCGTTTATGGGACAAGTTCAATATCACAGAAAGTGAAAAATGGATAAAGAAGTTGTGGTACTTACGTACAATGCAATATCACTCAGCAATGATATCTATGTCATCAGGCCCATAGCAGCATAATGAGTGGATTCAGGTATGATGATTCTAACTGAAATAAGTCACACAGAAAAAGAAACATCATAAGATATCACTAATACACGGAATGTAAACTTGGCTACACAGGAACTGGATTACAAAAGAGAACAGGGTCTCAAATTTAGAAAAGCAACTTATGCTTGCTTAAGGGGAAAGGTGAGTTGTGGTGCTGCATAAAACCAGAGATTGAAATGAGCACAGATAAAGTTCCTTAAGCCAAATATGTAATATACAAGAGCTACTCCTTGCTCAACGAAATGGACTCAACACCCCATATTAAACGCCTAAGAATGTACCTGACTAGTAAGTATCTTAAAACCTATCGATTGCTATGTCTCCGAAAGACAATCAAGCATGTATACAGGGGTATAAACGCAGCAGTGATAGGATTGGAGAGGTTCGCTGAGCAAATGAAGACCCTTTGAAGTCATATTGCATGGTACCCATTCCACGGGTCTCAACTCTCCAGGTTTAAGGGATTCTTCCTTCAGCTAAAACATGCATGTGGAACCCAGAGTATGATCAGCCGTGTGATCGGGAGACGTGTTCCAATATGTCTCAGTTCTCGTCCCCTGGTACTCGGGTGCAACATTCCACATGCTTTACTAACACTCTCCCGACTTGGAGAGTCAGTGCCTTTATCCTCCTGTTTGGACCAGTTTGCAATTTCTGCGGAAGATGAACAGGAATAGGGAGAACCAATGAGAGACTAGCTGGAGGTGTCTGGACGGGCAAATTTAACTCTCATTTCCCACCAGGAAGAGGAATTAACCATAGGCTCAGCGGGCCATGCCAGAACAAGATTAGGGCCAGAAGCAATCCTGCGGTGTTGCGGCCAGCTCACAAGAAAGCGAGTGGAAGAAAGGAGCTCAGGGGCACTGTAATTCACAAACCTGCAGAGTTATAAATGACAGCTATCGTCCAAATATATACTGAAGTAAGGCTGCCAAGAGGACTTGAAAACGGGGCAGAATTGCAGGAAACCGATTTCAGGAGGTAGACTGGAATTACATGTAAAGCATAGGAAAAGAGGCAGAACGTCCACAATGATGCACTTGGCCAAAAAGGGCGTATGCGTTTTTTCCTGAATATATTCAGGAAAAAATGCATACGCCCTTTTTGGCCAACCAAGCAAGCTTGCAAAGGAAATCTGCACTACAATGAAGTCTCACTTCCCCCCGGTCAAAAGGGCCATCTGAAAAAAGTGTAAAATCCAGAAAGGCAGGACAGGCCATGGAGAACTGGGAGCCTTGTTATGCTGATGGGCGGGATGTAAATTGCCAACAGCCACTCGGGAGAAGTGTATGGTGTTTCCTGAAACATCTAAAAAACAAAGCAACAGAGCCTAGGGCACTTCCACTTATGGCCCTATAGCTTAGGGAAATTAAAATCAAAAAGACACAGCCACCCCAAAATTTGGGATGGCTCTGCTTAGAAGAAACTCGTTTACGGGACAAGTTCAATATCGCAGAAAGTGAAAAATGGATAAAGCAGTAGTGGTACTTACGTACAATGCAATATCACTCAGCAATGAAATCTATGTCATGAGGCCCGTAGCAGCATAATGAGTGGATTAAGGTATGATGATTCTATCTGAAATAAGTCACAAGAAAAACAAACATCATAAGATATCACTAATACACGGAATGTAAACTTGGCTACACAGGAACTGGATTACAAAAGAGAACAGGGTCTCAATATTAGAAAACCAACTTATGCTTGCTTAAGTGGAAAGGTGAGTTGGGGTGCTGGATAAAACCAGAGATTGAAATGAGCACAGATAAAGTTCCTTAAGCCAAATATGGAGTAGACAAGAGCTACTCCTTGCTCAACGAAATGGACTCAACACCCCATATTAAACGCCTAAGAATGTACCTGACTAGTAAGTATCTTAAAACCTATGGATCGCTATGTCTCCAAAAGAGAATCATGCGTGTGTACAGGGGCATAAACACAGCAGTGATAGGATTGGAGAGGTTCGGTGAGCAAATGAAGACCCTTTGAAGTCATATTGCATGGTACCCATTCCACGGGTCTCAACTCTCCAGGTTTAAGGGATTCTTCCTTCAGCTAAATCATGCATGTGGAACCCAGAGTATGATCAACCGTGTGATCGGGAGACGTGTTCCAATATGGCTCAGTTCTCGTCCCCTGGTACTCGAGTGCAACATTCCAGACGCTTTACTAACACTCTCCCGACTTGGAGAGTCAGTGCCTTTAACCTCCTGTTTGGCCCAGTTTGCAATTTCTGCGGAAGATGAACAGGAATAGGGAGAACCAATGAGAGACTAGCTGGAGGTGTCTGGACGGGCAAATTGAACTCTCATTTCCCACCAGGAAGAGGAATTAACCAAAGGCTCAGCGTGCCGTGCCGGAACCAGATTAGGGCCTGAAGCAATCCTGCGGTGTTGCGGCCAGCTCACAAGAAAGCGAGTTGAAGAAAGGAGCTCAGGGGCACTGTAATTCACAAACCTGCAGAGTTATAAATGACAGCTATCGTCCAAAAATATACTGAAGTAAGGCTGCCAAGAGGACTTGAAAACGGGGCAGAATTGCAGGAACCCGATTTCAGGAGGTAGACTGGAATTGCATTTAAAGCATAGGAAAAGAGGCAGAATGTCCACAATGATGCACTTGGCCAAAAAGGGCGTATGCGTTTTTTCCTGAATATATTCAGGAAAAAACGCATACGCCCTTTTTGGCCAACCAAGCAAGCTTGCAAAGGAAATCTGCACTACAGTGAAGTCTCACTTCCCCCTGGTCAAAAGGGCCATCTGAAAAAAGTGTAAAATCCAGAAAGGCAGGACAGGCCATGGAGAACTGGGAGCCTTGTTATGCTGATGGGCGGGATATAAATTGCCAACAGCCACTCGGGAGAAGTGTATGGTGTTTCCTGAAACATCTAAAAAACAAAGCAACAGAGCCTAGGGCACTTCCACTTATGGTCCTATAACTTAGGGAAATTAAAATCAAAAAGACACAGCCACCCCAAAGTTTGGGACGGCTCTGTTTACAAGAAACTCGTTTACGGGACAAGTTCAATATCGCAGAAAGTGAAAAATGGATAAAGAAGTTGTGGTACTTACGTACAATGCAATATCACTCAGCAATTATATCTATCTCATCAGGCCCGTAGCAGCATAATGAGTGGATTCAGGTATGATGATTCTAACTGAAATAAGTCACACAGAAAAAGAAACATCATAAGATATCACTAATACACGGAATGTAAACTTGGCTACACAGGAACTGGATTACAAAAGAGAACAGGGTCTCAAATTTAGAAAAGCAACTTATGCTTGCTTAAGGGGAAAGGTGAGTTGGGGTGCTGCATAAAACCAGAGATTGAAATGAGCACAGATAGAGTTCCTTAAGCCAAATATGGAATAGACAAGAGCTACTCCTTGCTCAACGAAATGGACTCAACACCCCATATTAAACGCCTAAGAATGTACCTGACTAGTAAGTATCTTAAAACCTATGGATCGCTATGTCACCGAAAGAGAATCAAGCGTGTGTACAGGGGCATAAACGCAGCAGTGATAGGATTGGAGAGGTTCGGTGAGAAAATGAAGACCCTTTGAAGTCATATTGCATGGTACCCATTCCACGGGTCTCAACTCTCCAGGTTTAAGGGATTCTTCCTTCAGCTAAAACATGCATGTGGAACCCAGAGTATGATCAACCGTGTGATCGGGAGACGTGTTGAAATATGTCTCAGTTCTCGTCCCCTGGTACTCGGGTGCAACATTCCAGATGCTTTACTAACACTCTCCCGACTTGGAGAGTCAGTGCCTTTAACCTCCTGTTTGGCCCAGTTTGCAAATTCCGCGGAAGATGAACAGGAATAGGGAGAACAAATGAGAGACTAGCTGGAGGTGTCTGAACGGGAAAATTTAACTCTCATTTCCCACCAGGAAGAGGAATTAACCAAAGGCTCAGCGTGCCATGCCGGAACCAGATTAGGGCCTGAAGCAATCCTGCGGTGTTGCGGCCAGCTCACAAGAAAGCGAGTTGAAGAAAGGAGCTCAGGGGCACTGTAATTCACAAACCTGCAGAGTTATAAATGACAGCTATCATCCAAAAATATACTGAAGTAAGGCTGCCAAGAGGACTTGAAAGCCGGGCAGAATTGCAGGAAACCGATTTCAGGAGGTAGACTGGAATTGCATTTAAAGCATAGGAAAAGAGGCAGAAGGTCGACAATGATGCACTTGGCCAAAAAGGGCGTATGCGTTTTTTCCTGAATATATTCAGGAAAAAACGCATACGCCCTTTTTGGCCAACCAAGCAAGCTTGCAAAGGAAATCTGCACTACAATGAAGTCTCACTTCCCCCCCGTCAAAAGGGCCATCTGAAAAAAGTGTAAAATCCAGAAAGGCAGGACAGGCCATGGAGAACTGGGAGCCTTGTTATGCTGATGGGTGGGATGTAAATTGCCAACAGCCACTCGGGAGAAGTGTATGGTGTTTCCTGAAACATCTAAAAAACAAAGCAACAGAGCCTAGGGCACTTCCACTTATGGTCCTATAGTTTAGGGAAATTGAAATCAAAAAGACACAGCCACCCCAATGTTTGGGATGGCTCTGTTTACAAGAAACTCGTTTACGGTACAAGTTCAATATCGCATAAAGCGAAAAATGGATAAAGAAGTTGTGGTACTTACGTACAATGCAATATCACTCAGCAATGACATCTATGTCATCAGGCCCATAGCAGCATAATGAGTAGATTCAGGTATGATGATTCTAACTGAAATAAGTCACACAGAAAAAGAAACATCATAAGATATCACTAATACACGGAATGTAAACTTGGCTACACAGGAACTGAATTTCAAAACAGAACATGGTCCCAAATTTAGAAAATCAACTTATGCTTGCTTAAGGGGAAAGGTGAGTTGGGGTGCTGCATAAAACCAGAGATTGAAATGAGCACAGATAAAGTTCCTTAAGCCAAATATGGAATAGACAAGAGCTACTCCTTGCTCAACGAAATGGACTCAAAACCCCATATTAAACGCCTAAAAATGTACCTGACTAGTAAGTATCTTAAAACCTATGGATTGCTATGTCTCTGAAAGTGAATCAATCGTGAGTACAGGGGCAAAAACGCAGCAGTGATAGGATTGGAGAGTTTTGGTGAGCAAATGAAGACCCTTTGAAGTCATATTGCATGGTACCCATTCCACGGGTCTCAACTCTCCAGGTTTAAGGGATTCTTCCTTCAGCTAAAACATGCATGTGGAACCCAGAGTATGATCAACCGTGTGATCGGGAGACGTGTTGAAATATGTCTCAGTTCTCGTCCCCTGGTACTCGGGTGCAACATTCCAGATGCTTTACTAACACTCTCCCGACTTGGAGAGTCAGTGCCTTTAACCTCCTGTTTGGCCCAGTTTGCAAATTCCGCGGAAGATGAACAGGAATAGGGAGAACCAATGAGAGACTAGCTGGAGGTGTCTGAACGGGAAAATTTAACTCTCATTTCCCACCAGGAAGAGGAATTAACCAAAGGCTCAGCGTGCCATGCCAGAACCAGATTAGGGCCTGAAGCAATCCTGCGGTGTTGCGGCCAGCTCACAAGAAAGCGAGTTGAAGAAAGGAGCTCAGGGGCACTGTAATTCACAAACCTGCAGAGTTATAAATGACAGCTATCATCCAAAAATATACTGAAGTAAGGCTGCCAAGAGGACTTGAAAGCCGGGCAGAATTGCAGGAAACCGATTTCAGGAGGTAGACTGGAATTGCATTTAAAGCATAGGAAAAGAGGCAGAAGGTCGACAATGATGCACTTGGCCAAAAAGGGCGTATGCGTTTTTTCCTGAATATATTCAGGAAAAAACGCATACGCCCTTTTTGGCCAACCAAGCAAGCTTGCAAAGGAAATCTGCACTACAATGAAGTCTCACTTCCCCCCCGTCAAAAGGGCCATCTGAAAAAAGTGTAAAATCCAGAAAGGCAGGACAGGCCATGGAGAACTGGGAGCCTTGTTATGCTGATGGGCGGGATGTAAATTGCCAACAGCCACTCGGGAGAAGTGTATGGTGATTCCTGAAACATCTAAAAAACAAAGCAACAGAGCCTAGGGCACTTCCACTTATGGTCCTATAGCTTAGGGAAATTAAAATCAAAAAGACACAGCCACCCCAAAGTTTGGGATGGCTCTGTTTACAAGAAACTCGTTTACGGTACAAGTTCAATATCGCATAAAGCGAAAAATGGATAAAGAAGTTGTGGTACTTACGTACAATGCAATATCACTCAGCAATGACATCTATGTCATCAGGCCCATAGCAGCATAATGAGTGGATTCAGGTATGATGATTCTAACTGAAATAAGTCACACAGAAAAAGAAACATCATAAGATATCACTAATACACGGAATGTAAACTTGGCTACACAGGAACTGAATTTCAAAACAGAACATGGTCCCAAATTTAGAAAATCAACTTATGCTTGCTTAAGGGGAAAGGTGAGTTGGGGTGCTGCATAAAACCAGAGATTGAAATGAGCACAGATAAAGTTCCTTAAGCCAAATATGTAATAGACAAGAGCTACTCCTTGCTCAACGAAATGGACTCAAAACCCCATATTAAACGCCTAATAATGTACCTGACTAGTAAGTATCTTAAAACCTATGGATTGCTATGTCTCTGAAAGTGAATCAATCGTGAGTACAGGGGCAAAAACGCAGCAGTGATAGGATTGGAGAGTTTTGGTGAGCAAATGAAGACCCTTTGAAGTCATATTGCATGGTACCCATTCCACGGGTCTCAACTCTCCAGGTTTAAGGGATTCTTCCTTCAGCTAAAACATGCATGTGGAACCCAGAGTATGATCAACCGTGTGATCGGGAGACGTGTTGAAATATGTCTCAGTTCTCGTCCCCTGGTACTCGGGTGCAACATTCCAGATGCTTTACTAACACTCTCCCGACTTGGAGAGTCAGTGCCTTTAACCTCCTGTTTGGCCCAGTTTGCAAATTCCGCGGAAGATGAACAGGAATAGGGAGAACCAATGAGAGACTAGCTGGAGGTGTCTGAACGGGAAAATTTAACTCTCATTTCCCACCAGGAAGAGGAATTAACCAAAGGCTCAGCGTGCCATGCCAGAACCAGATTAGGGCCTGAAGCAATCCTGCGGTGTTGCGGCCAGCTCACAAGAAAGCGAGTTGAAGAAAGGAGCTCAGGGGCACTGTAATTCACAAACCTGCAGAGTTATAAATGACAGCTATCATCCAAAAATATACTGAAGTAAGGCTGCCAAGAGGACTTGAAAGCCGGGCAGAATTGCAGGAAACCGATTTCAGGAGGTAGACTGGAATTGCATTGAAAGCATAGGAAAAGAGGCAGAAGGTCGACAATGATGCACTTGGCCAAAAAGGGCGTATGCGTTTTTTCCTGAATATATTCAGGAAAAAACGCATACGCCCTTTTTGGCCAACCAAGCAAGCTTGCAAAGGAAATCTGCACTACAATGAAGTCTCACTTCCCCCCCGTCAAAAGGGCCATCTGAAAAAAGTGTAAAATCCAGAAAGGCAGGACAGGCCATGGAGAACTGGGAGCCTTGTTATGCTGATGGGCGGGATGTAAATTGCCAACAGCCACTCAGGAGAAGTGTATGGTGATTCCTGAAAGATCTAAAAAACAAAGCAACAGAGCCTAGGGCACTTCCACTTATGGTCCTATAGCTTAGGGAAATTAAAATCAAAAAGACACAGCCACCCCAAAGTTTGGGATGGCTCTGTTTACAAGAAACTCGTTTACGGTACAAGTTCAATATCGCATAAAGCGAAAAATGGATAAAGAAATTGTGGTACTTACGTACAATGCAATATCACTCAGCAATGACATCTATGTCATCAGGCCCATAGCAGCATAATGAGTGGATTCAGGTATGATGATTCTAACTGAAATAAGTCACACAGAAAAAGAAACATCATAAGATATCACTAATACACGGAATGTAAACTTGGCTACACAGGAACTGAATTTCAAAACAGAACATGGTCCCAAATTTAGAAAATCAACTTATGCTTGCTTAAGGGGAAAGGTGAGTTGGGGTGCTGCATAAAACCAGAGATTGAAATGAGCACAGATAAAGTTCCTTAAGCCAAATATGTAATAGACAAGAGCTACTCCTTGCTCAACGAAATGGACTCAAAACCCCATATTAAACGCCTAATAATGTACCTGACTAGTAAGTATCTTAAAACCTATGGATTGCTATGTCTCTGAAAGTGAATCAATCGTGAGTACAGGGGCAAAAACGCAGCAGTGATAGGATTGGAGAGTTTTGGTGAGCAAATGAAGACCCTTTGAAGTCATATTGCATGGTACCCATTCCACGGGTCTCAACTCTCCAGGTTTAAGGGATTCTTCCTTCAGCTAAAACATGCATGTGGAACCCAGAGTATGATCAACCGTGTGATCGGGAGACGTGTTGAAATATGTCTCAGTTCTCGTCCCCTGGTACTCGGGTGCAACATTCCAGATGCTTTACTAACACTCTCCCGACTTGGAGAGTCAGTGCCTTTAACCTCCTGTTTGGCCCAGTTTGCAAATTCCGCGGAAGATGAACAGGAATAGGGAGAACCAATGAGAGACTAGCTGGAGGTGTCTGGACGGGAAAATTTAACTCTCATTTCCCACCAGGAAGAGGAATTAACCAAAGGCTCAGCGTGCCATGCCGGAACCAGATTAGGGCCTGAAGCAATCCTGCGGTGTTGCGGCCAGCTCACAAGAAAGCGAGTTGAAGAAAGGAGCTCAGGGGCACTGTAATTCACAAACCTGCAGAGTTATAAATGACAGCTATCATCCAAAAATATACTGAAGTAAGGCTGCCAAGAGGACTTGAAAGCCGGGCAGAATTGCAGGAAACCGATTTCAGGAGGTAGACTGGAATTGCATTTAAAGCATAGGAAAAGAGGCAGAAGGTCGACAATGATGCACTTGGCCAAAAAGGGCGTATGCGTTTTTTCCTGAATATATTCAGGAAAAAACGCATACGCCCTTTTTGGCCAACCAAGCAAGCTTGCAAAGGAAATCTGCACTACAATGAAGTCTCACTTCCCCCCCGTCAAAAGGGCCATCTGAAAAAAGTGTAAAATCCAGAAAGGCAGGACAGGCCATGGAGAACTGGGAGCCTTGTTATGCTGATGGGCGGGATGTAAATTGCCAACAGCCACTCAGGAGAAGTGTATGGTGTTTCCTGAAACATCTAAAAAACAAAGCAACAGAGCCTAGGGCACTTCCACTTATGGTCCTATAGCTTAGGGAAATTAAAATCAAAAAGACACAGCCACCCCAAAGTTTGGGATGGCTCTGTTTACAAGAAACTCGTTTACGGTACAAGTTCAATATCGCATAAAGCGAAAAATGGATAAAGAAGTTGTGGTACTTACGTACAATGCAATATCACTCAGCAATGACATCTATGTCATCAGGCCCATAGCAGCATAATGAGTGGATTCAGGTATGATGATTCTAACTGAAATAAGTCACACAGAAAAAGAAACATCATAAGATATCACTAATACACGGAATGTAAACTTGGCTACACAGGAACTGAATTTCAAAACAGAACATGGTCCCAAATTTAGAAAATCAACTTATGCTTGCTTAAGGGGAAAGGTGAGTTGGGGTGCTGCATAAAACCAGAGATTGAAATGAGCACAGATAAAGTTCCTTAAGCCAAATATGTAATAGACAAGAGCTACTCCTTGCTCAACGAAATGGACTCAAAACCCCATATTAAACGCCTAATAATGTACCTGACTAGTAAGTATCTTAAAACCTATGGATTGCTATGTCTCTGAAAGTGAATCAATCGTGAGTACAGGGGCAAAAACGCAGCAGTGATAGGATTGGAGAGTTTTGGTGAGCAAATGAAGACCCTTTGAAGTCATATTGCATGGTACCCATTCCACGGGTCTCAACTCTCCAGGTTTAAGGGATTCTTCCTTCAGCTAAAACATGCATGTGGAACCCAGAGTATGATCAACCGTGTGATCGGGAGACGTGTTGAAATATGTCTCAGTTCTCGTCCCCTGGTACTCGGGTGCAACATTCCAGATGCTTTACTAACACTCTCCCGACTTGGAGAGTCAGTGCCTTTAACCTCCTGTTTGGCCCAGTTTGCAAATTCCGCGGAAGATGAACAGGAATAGGGAGAACCAATGAGAGACTAGCTGGAGGTGTCTGGACGGGCAAATTTAACTCTCATTTCCCACCAGGAAGAGGAATTAACCAAAGGCTCAGCGTGCCATGCCGGAACCAGATTAGGGCCTGAAGCAATCCTGCGGTGTTGCGGCCAGCTCACAAGAAAGCGAGTTGAAGAAAGGAGCTCAGGGGCACTGTAATTCACAAACCTGCAGAGTTATAAATGACAGCTATCATCCAAGAATATACTGAAGTAAGGCTGCCAAGAGGACTTGAAAGCCGGGCAGAATTGCAGGAAACCGATTTCAGGAGGTAGACTGGAATTGCATTTAAAGCATAGGAAAAGAGGCAGAAGGTCGACAATGATGCACTTGGCCAAAAAGGGCGTATGCGTTTTTTCCTGAATATATTCAGGAAAAAACGCATACGCACTTTTTGGCCAACCAAGCAAGCTTGCAAAGGAAATCTGCACTACAATGAAGTCTCACTTCCCCCCTGTCAAAAGGGCCATCTGAAAAAAGTGTAAAATCCAGAAAGGCAGGACAGGCCATGGAGAACTGGGAGCCTTGTTATGCTGATGGGCGGGATGTAAATTGCCAACAGCCACTCGGGAGAAGTGTATGGTGTTTCCTGAAACATCTAAAAAACAAAGCAACAGAGCCTAGGGCACTTCCACTTATGGTCCTATAGCTTAGGGAAATTAAAATCAAAAAGACACAGCCACCCCAAAGTTTGGGATGGCTCTGTTTACAAGAAACTCGTTTACGGTACAAGTTCAATATCGCATAAAGCGAAAAATGGATAAAGAAGTTGTGGTACTTACGTACAATGCAATATCACTCAGCAATGACATCTATGTCATCAGGCCCATAGCAGCATAATGAGTGGATTCAGGTATGATGATTCTAACTGAAATAAGTCACACAGAAAAAGAAACATCATAAGATATCACTAATACACGGAATGTAAACTTGGCTACACAGGAACTGAATTTCAAAACAGAACATGGTCCCAAATTTAGAAAATCAACTTATGCTTGCTTAAGGGGAAAGGTGAGTTGGGGTGCTGCATAAAACCAGAGATTGAAATGAGCACAGATAAAGTTCCTTAAGCCAAATATGGAATAGACAAGAGCTACTCCTTGCTCAACGAAATGGACTAAAAACCCAATATTAAACGCCTAATAATGTACCTGACTAGTAAGTATCTTTAAACCTATGGATTGCTATGTCTCTGAAAGTGAATCAATCGTGAGTACAGGGGCAAAAACGCAGCAGTGATAGGATTGGAGAGTTTTGGTGAGCAAATGAAGACCCTTTGAAGTCATATTGCATGGTACCCATTCCACGGGTCTCAACTCTCCAGGTTTAAGGGATTCTTCCTTCAGCTAAAACATGCATGTGGAACCCAGAGTATGATCAACCGTGTGATCGGGAGACGTGTTGAAATATGTCTCAGTTCTCGTCCCCTGGTACTCGGGTGCAACATTCCAGATGCTTTACTAACACTCTCCCGACTTGGAGAGTCAGTGCCTTTAACCTCCTGTTTGGCCCAGTTTGCAAATTCTGTGGAAGATGAACAGGAATAGGGAGAACCAATGAGAGACTAGCTGGAGGTGTCTGGACGGGAAAATTTAACTCTCATTTCCCACCAGGAAGAGGAATTAACCAAAGGCTCAGCGTGCCATGCCGGAACCAGATTAGGGCCTGAAGCAATCCTGCGGTGTTGCGGCCAGCTCACAAGAAAGCGAGTTGAAGAAAGGAGCTCAGGGGCACTGTAATTCACAAACCTGCAGAGTTATAAATGACAGCTATCATCCAAAAATATACTGAAGTAAGGCTGCCAAGAGGACTTGAAAGCCGGGCAGAATTGCAGGAAACCGATTTCAGGAGGTTGACTGGAATTGCATTTAAAGCATAGGAAAAGAGGCAGAAGGTCGACAATGATGCACTTGGCCAAAAAGGGCGTATGCGTTTTTTCCTGAATATATTCAGGAAAAAACGCATACGCCCTTTTTGGCCAACCAAGCAAGCTTGCAAAGGAAATCTGCACTACAATGAAGTCTCACTTCCCCCCCGTCAAAAGGGCCATCTGAAAAAAGTGTAAAATCCAGAAAGGCAGGACAGGCCATGGAGAACTGGGAGCCTTGTTATGCTGATGGGCGGGATGTAAATTGCCAACAGCCACTCGGGAGAAGTGTATGGTGTTTCCTGAAACATCTAAAAAACAAAGCAACAGAGCCTAGGGCACTTCCACTTATGGTCCTATAGCTTAGGGAAATTAAAATCAAAAAGACACAGCCACCCCAAAGTTTGGGATGGCTCTGTTTACAAGAAACTCGTTTACGGTACAAGTTCAATATCGCATAAAGCGAAAAATGGATAAAGAAGTTGTGGTACTTACGTACAATGCAATATCACTCAGCAATGACATCTATGTCATCAGGCCCATAGCAGCATAATGAGTGGATTCAGGTATGATGATTCTAACTGAAATAAGTCACACAGAAAAAGAAACATCATAAGATATCACTAATACACGGAATGTAAACTTGGCTACACAGGAACTGAATTTCAAAACAGAACATGGTCCCAAATTTAGAAAACCAACTTATGCTTGCTTAAGGGGAAAGGTGAGTTGGGGTGCTGCATAAAACCAGAGATTGAAATGAGCACAGATAAAGTTCCTTAAGCCAAATATGTAATAGACAAGAGCTACTCCTTGCTCAACGAAATGGACTCAAAACCCCATATTAAACGCCTAATAATGTACCTGACTAGTAAGTATCTTAAAACCTATGGATTGCTATGTCTCTGAAAGTGAATCAATCGTGAGTACAGGGGCAAAAACGCAGCAGTGATAGGATTGGAGAGTTTTGGTGAGCAAATGAAGACCCTTTGAAGTCATATTGCATGGTACCCATTCCACGGGTCTCAACTCTCCAGGTTTAAGGGATTCTTCCTTCAGCTAAAACATGCATGTGGAACCCAGAGTATGATCAACCGTGTGATCGGGAGACGTGTTGAAATATGTCTCAGTTCTCGTCCCCTGGTACTCGGGTGCAACATTCCAGATGCTTTACTAACACTCTCCCGACTTGGAGAGTCAGTGCCTTTAACCTCCTGTTTGGCCCAGTTTGCAAATTCCGCGGAAGATGAACAGGAATAGGGAGAACCAATGAGAGACTAGCTGGAGGTGTCTGGACGGGAAAATTTAACTCTCATTTCCCACCAGGAAGAGGAATTAACCAAAGGCTCAGCGTGCCATGCCGGAACCAGATTAGGGCCTGAAGCAATCCTGCGGTGTTGCGGCCAGCTCACAAGAAAGCGAGTTGAAGAAAGGAGCTCAGGGGCACTGTAATTCACAAACCTGCAGAGTTATAAATGACAGCTATCATCCAAAAATATACTGAAGTAAGGCTGCCAAGAGGACTTGAAAGCCGGGCAGAATTGCAGGAAACCGATTTCAGGAGGTAGACTGGAATTGCATTTAAAGCATAGGAAAAGAGGCAGAAGGTCGACAATGATGCACTTGGCCAAAAAGGGCGTATGCGTTTTTTCCTGAATATATTCAGGAAAAAACGCATACGCCCTTTTTGGCCAACCAAGCAAGCTTGCAAAGGAAATCTGCACTACAATGAAGTCTCACTTCCCCCCGTCAAAAGGGCCATCTGAAAAAAGTGTAAAATCCAGAAAGGCAGGACAGGCCATGGAGAACTGGGAGCCTTGTTATGCTGATGGGCGGGATGTAAATTGCCAACAGCCACTCGGGAGAAGTGTATGGTGTTTCCTGAAACATCTAAAAAACAAAGCAACAGAGCCTAGGGCACTTCCACTTATGGTCCTATAGCTTAGGGAAATTAAAATCAAAAAGACACAGCCACCCCAAAGTTTGGGATGGCTCTGTTTACAAGAAACTCGTTTACGGTGCAAGTTCAATATCGCATAAAGCGAAAAATGGATAAAGAAGTTGTGGTACTTACGTACAATGCAATATCACTCAGCAATGACATCTATGTCATCAGGCCCATAGCAGCATAATGAGTGGATTCAGGTATGATGATTCTAACTGAAATAAGTCACACAGAAAAAGAAACATCATAAGATATCACTAATACACGGAATGTAAACTTGGCTACACAGGAACTGAATTTCAAAACAGAACATGGTCCCAAATTTAGAAAATCAACTTATGCTTGCTTAAGGGGAAAGGTGAGTTGGGGTGCTGCATAAAACCAGAGATTGAAATGAGCACAGATAAAGTTCCTTAAGCCAAATATGGAATAGACAAGAGCTACTCCTTGCTCAACGAAATGGACTCAAAACCCCATATTAAACGCCTAATAATGTACCTGACTAGTAAGTATCTTAAAACCTATGGATTGCTATGTCTCTGAAAGTGAATCAATCGTGAGTACAGGGGCAAAAACGCAGCAGTGATAGGATTGGAGAGTTTTGGTGAGCAAATGAAGACCCTTTGAAGTCATATTGCATGGTACCCATTCCACGGGTCTCAACTCTCCAGGTTTAAGGGATTCTTCCTTCAGCTAAAACATGCATGTGGAACCCAGAGTATGATCAACCGTGTGATCGGGAGACGTGTTGAAATATGTCTCAGTTCTCGTCCCCTGGTACTCGGGTGCAACATTCCAGATGCTTTACTAACACTCTCCCGACTTGGAGAGTCAGTGCCTTTAACCTCCTGTTTGGCCCAGTTTGCAAATTCCGCGGAAGATGAACAGGAATAGGGAGAACCAATGAGAGACTAGCTGGAGGTGTCTGGACGGGAAAATTTAACTCTCATTTCCCACCAGGAAGAGGAATTAACCAAAGGCTCAGCGTGCCATGCCGGAACCAGATTAGGGCCTGAAGCAATCCTGCGGTGTTGCGGCCAGCTCACAAGAAAGCGAGTTGAAGAAAGGAGCTCAGGGGCACTGTAATTCACAAACCTGCAGAGTTATAAATGACAGCTATCATCCAAAAATATACTGAAGGAAGGCTGCCAAGAGGACTTGAAAGCCGGGCAGAATTGCAGGAAACCGATTTCAGGAGGTAGACTGGAATTGCATTTAAAGCATAGGAAAAGAGGCAGAAGGTCGACAATGATGCACTTGGCCAAAAAGGGCGTATGCGTTTTTTCCTGAATATATTCAGGAAAAAACGCATACGCCCTTTTTGGCCAACCAAGCAAACTTGCAAAGGAAATCTGCACTACAATGAAGTCTCACTTCCCCCCCGTCAAAAGGGCCATCTGAAAAAAGTGTAAAATCCAGAAAGGCAGGACAGGCCATGGAGAACTGGGAGCCTTGTTATGCTGATGGGTGGGATGTAAATTGCCAACAGCCACTCGGGAGAAGTGTATGGTGTTTCCTGAAACATCTAAAAAACAAAGCAACAGAGCCTAGGGCACTTCCACTTATGGTCCTATAGTTTAGGGAAATTGAAATCAAAAAGACACAGCCACCCCAAAGTTTGGGATGGCTCTGTTTACAAGAAACTCGTTTACGGTACAAGTTCAATATCGCATAAAGCGAAAAATGGATAAAGAAGTTGTGGTACTTACGTACAATGCAATATCACTCAGCCATGACATCTATGTCATCAGGCCCATAGCAGCATAATGAGTGGATTCAGGTATGATGATTCTAACTGAAATAAGTCACACAGAAAAAGAAACATCATAAGATATCACTAATACACGGAATGTAAACTTGGCTACACAGGAACTGAATTTCAAAACAGAACATGGTCCCAAATTTAGAAAATCAACTTATGCTTGCTTAAGGGGAAAGGTGAGTTGGGGTGCTGCATAAAACCAGAGATTGAAATGAGCACAGATAAAGTTCCTTAAGCCAAATATGTAATAGACAAGAGCTACTCCTTGCTCAACGAAATGGACTCAAAACCCCATATTAAACGCCTAATAATGTACCTGACTAGTAAGTATCTTAAAACCTATGGATTGCTATGTCTCTGAAAGTGAATCAATCGTGAGTACAGGGGCAAAAACGCAGCAGTGATAGGATTGGAGAGTTTTGGTGAGCAAATGAAAACCCTTTGAAGTCATATTGCATGGTACCCATTCCACGGGTCTCAACTCTCCAGGTTTAAGGGATTCTTCCTTCAGCTAAAACATGCATGTGGAACCCAGAGTATGATCAACCGTGTGATCGGGAGACGTGTTGAAATATGTCTCAGTTCTCGTCCCCTGGTACTCGGGTGCAACATTCCAGATGCTTTACTAACACTCTCCCGACTTGGAGAGTCAGTGCCTTTAACCTCCTGTTTGGCCCAGTTTGCAAATTCCGCGGAAGATGAACAGGAATAGGGAGAACCAATGGGAGACTAGCTGGAGGTGTCTGGACGGGAAAATTTAACTCTCATTTCCCACCAGGAAGAGGAATTAACCAAAGGCTCAGCATGCCATGCCGGAACCAGATTAGGGCCTGAAGCAATCCTGCGGTCTTGCGGCCAGCTCACAAGAAAGCGAGTTGAAGAAAGGAGCTCAGGGGCACTGTAATTCACAAACCTGCAGAGTTATAAATGACAGCTATCATCCAAAAATATACTGAAGTAAGTCTGCCAAGAGGACTTGAAAGCCGGGCAGAATTGCAGGAAACCGATTTCAGGAGGTAGACTGGAATTGCATTTAAAGCATAGGAAAAGAGGCAGAAGGTCGACAATGATGCACTTGGCCAAAAAGGGCGTATGCGTTTTTTCCTGAATATATTCAGGAAAAAACGCATACGCCCTTTTTGGCCAACCAAGCAAGCTTGCAAAGGAAATCTGCACTACAATGAAGTCTCACTTCCCCCCCGTCAAAAGGGCCATCTGAAAAAAGTGTAAAATCCAGAAAGGCAGGACAGGCCATGGAGAACTGGGAGCCTTGTTATGCTGATGGGCGGGATGTAAATTGCCAACAGCCACTCGGGAGAAGTGTATGGTGTTTCCTGAAACATCTAAAAAACAAAGCAACAGAGCCTAGGGCACTTCCACTTATGGTCCTATAGCTTAGGGAAATTAAAATCAAAAAGACACAGCCACCCCAAAGTTTGGGATGGCTCTGTTTACAAGAAACTCGTTTACGGTACAAGTTCAATATCGCATAAAGCGAAAAATGGATAAAGAAGTTGTGGTACTTACGTACAATGCAATATCACTCAGCAATGACATCTATGTCATCAGGCCCATAGCAGCATAATGAGTGGATTCAGGTATGATGATTCTAACTGAAATAAGTCACACAGAAAAAGAAACATCATAAGATATCACTAATACACGGAATGTAAACTTGGCTACACAGGAACTGAATTTCAAAACAGAACATGGTCCCAAATTTAGAAAATCAACTTATGCTTGCTTAAGGGGAAAGGTGAGTTGGGGTGCTGCATAAAACCAGAGATTGAAATGAGCACAGATAAAGTTCCTTAAGCCAAATATGGAATAGACAAGAGCTACTCCTTGCTCAACGAAATGGACTCAAAACCCCATATTAAACGCCTAATAATGTACCTGACTAGTAAGTATCTTAAAACCTATGGATTGCTATGTCTCTGAAAGTGAATCAATCGTGAGTACAGGGGCAAAAACGCAGCAGTGATAGGATTGGAGAGTTTTGGTGAGCAAATGAAGACCCTTTGAAGTCATATTGCATGGTACCCATTCCACGGGTCTCAACTCTCCAGGTTTAAGGGATTCTTCCTTCAGCTAAAACATGCATGTGGAACCCAGAGTATGATCAACCGTGTGATCGGGAGACGTGTTGAAATATGTCTCAGTTCTCGTCCCCTGGTACTCGGGTGCAACATTCCAGATGCTTTACTAACACTCTCCCGACTTGGAGAGTCAGTGCCTTTAACCTCCTGTTTGGCCCAGTTTGCAAATTCCGCGGAAGATGAACAGGAATAGGGAGAACCAATGAGAGACTAGCTGGAGGTGTCTGGACGGGAAAATTTAACTCTCATTTCCCACCAGGAAGAGGAATTAACCAAAGGCTCAGCGTGCCATGCCGGAACCAGATTAGGGCCTGAAGCAATCCTGCGGTCTTGCGGCCAGCTCACAAGAAAGCGAGTTGAAGAAAGGAGCTCAGGGGCACTGTAATTCACAAACCTGCAGAGTTATAAATGACAGCTATCATCCAAAAATATACTGAAGTAAGGCTGCCAAGAGGACTTGAAAGCCGGGCAGAATTGCAGGAAACCGATTTCAGGAGGTAGACTGGAATTGCATTGAAAGCATAGGAAAAGAGGCAGAAGGTCGACAATGATGCACTTGGCCAAAAAGGGCGTATGCGTTTTTTCCTGAATATATTCAGGAAAAAACGCATACGCCCTTTTTGGCCAACCAAGCAAGCTTGCAAAGGAAATCTGCACTACAATGAAGTCTCACTTCCCCCCCGTCAAAAGGGCCATCTGAAAAAAGTGTAAAATCCAGAAAGGCAGGACAGGCCATGGAGAACTGGGAGCCTTGTTATGCTGACGGGTGGGATGTAAATTGCCAACAGCCACTCGGGAGAAGTGTATGGTGTTTCCTGAAACATCTAAAAAACAAAGCAACAGAGCCTAGGGCACTTCCACTTATGGTCCTATAGCTTAGGGAAATTAAAATCAAAAAGACACAGCCACCCCAAAGTTTGGGATGGCTCTGTTTACAAGAAACTCGTTTACGGTACAAGTTCAATATCGCATAAAGCGAAAAATGGATAAAGAAGTTGTGGTACTTACGTACAATGCAATATCACTCAGCAATGACATCTATGTCATCAGGCCCATAGCAGCATAATGCGTGGATTCAGGTATGATGATTCTAACTGAAATAAGTCACACAGAAAAAGAAACATCATAAGATATCACTAATACACGGAATGTAAACTTGGCTACACAGGAACTGAATTTCAAAACAGAACATGGTCCCAAATTTAGAAAATCAACTTATGCTTGCTTAAGGGGAAAGGTGAGTTGGGGTGCTGCATAAAACCAGAGATTGAAATGAGCACAGATAAAGTTCCTTAAGCCAAATATGTAATAGACAAGAGCTACTCCTTGCTCAACGAAATGGACTCAAAACCCCATATTAAACGCCTAATAATGTACCTGACTAGTAAGTATCTTAAAACCTATGGATTGCTATGTCTCTGAAAGTGAATCAATCGTGAGTACAGGGGCAAAAACGCAGCAGTGATAGGATTGGAGAGTTTTGGTGAGCAAATGAAGACCCTTTGAAGTCATATTGCATGGTACCCATTCCACGGGTCTCAACTCTCCAGGTTTAAGGGATTCTTCCTTCAGCTAAAACATGCATGTGGAACCCAGAGTATGATCAACCGTGTGATCGGGAGACGTGTTGAAATATGTCTCAGTTCTCGTCCCCTGGTACTCGGGTGCAACATTCCAGATGCTTTACTAACACTCTCCCGACTTGGAGAGTCAGTGCCTTTAACCTCCTGTTTGGCCCAGTTTGCAAATTCCGCGGAAGATGAACAGGAATAGGGAGAACCAATGAGAGACTAGCTGGAGGTGTCTGGACGGGCAAATTTAACTTTCATTTCCCACCAGGAAGAGGAATTAACCAAAGGCTCAGCGTGCCATGCCGGAACCAGATTAGGGCCTGAAGCAATCCTGCGGTGTTGCGGCCAGCTCACAAGAAAGCGAGTTGAAGAAAGGAGCTCAGGGGCACTGTAATTCACAAACCTGCAGAGTTATAAATGACAGCTATCATCCAAAAATATACTGAAGTAAGGCTGCCAAGAGGACTTGAAAGCCGGGCAGAATTGCAGGAAACCGATTTCAGGAGGTAGACTGGAATTGCATTTAAAGCATAGGAAAAGAGGCAGAAGGTCGACAATGATGCACTTGGCCAAAAAAGGCGTATGCGTTTTTTCCTGAATATATTCAGGAAAAAACGCATACGCCCTTTTTGGCCAACCAAGCAAGCTTGCAAAGGAAATCTGCACTACAATGAAGTCTCACTTCCCCCCCGTCAAAAGGGCCATCTGAAAAAAGTGTAAAATCCAGAAAGGCAGGACAGGCCATGGAGAACTGGGAGCCTTGTTATGCTGATGGGCGGGATGTAAATTGCCAACAGCCACTGGGGAGAAGTGTATGGTGTTTCCTGAAACATCTAAAAAACAAAGCAACAGAGCCTAGGGCACTTCCACTTATGGTCCTATAGCTTAGGGAAATTAAAATCAAAAAGACACAGCCACCCCAAAGTTTGGGATGGCTCTGTTTACAAGAAACTCGTTTACGGTACAAGTTCAATATCGCATAAAGCGAAAAATGGATAAAGAAGTTGTGGTACTTACGTACAATGCAATATCACTCAGCAATGACATCTATGTCATCAGGCCCATAGCAGCATAATGAGTGGATTCAGGTATGATGATTCTAACTGAAATAAGTCACACAGAAAAAGAAACATCATAAGATATCACTAATACACGGAATGTAAACTTGGCTACACAGGAACTGAATTTCAAAACAGAACATGGTCCCAAATTTAGAAAATCAACTTATGCTTGCTTAAGGGGAAAGGTGAGTTGGGGTGCTGCATAAAACCAGAGATTGAAATGAGCACAGATAAAGTTCCTTAAGCCAAATATGTAATAGACAAGAGCTACTCCTTGCTCAACGAAATGGACTCAAAACCCCATATTAAACGCCTAATAATGTACCTGACTAGTAAGTATCTTAAAACCTATGGATTGCTATGTCTCTGAAAGTGAATCAATCGTGAGTACAGGGGCAAAAACGCAGCAGTGATAGGATTGGAGAGTTTTGGTGAGCAAATGAAGACCCTTTGAAGTCATATTGCATGGTACCCATTCCACGGGTCTCAACTCTCCAGGTTTAAGGGATTCTTCCTTCAGCTAAAACATGCATGTGGAACCCAGAGTATGATCAACCGTGTGATCGGGAGACGTGTTGAAATATGTCTCAGTTCTCGTCCCCTGGTACTCGGGTGCAACATTCCAGATGCTTTACTAACACTCTCCCGACTTGGAGAGTCAGTGCCTTTAACCTCCTGTTTGGCCCAGTTTGCAAATTCCGCGGAAGATGAACAGGAATAGGGAGAACCAATGGGAGACTAGCTGGAGGTGTCTGGACGGGAAAATTTAACTCTCATTTCCCACCAGGAAGAGGAATTAACCAAAGGCTCAGCGTGCCATGCCGGAACCAGATTAGGGCCTGAAGCAATCCTGTGGTGTTGCGGTCAGCTCACAAGAAAGCGAGTTGAAGAAAGGAGCTCAGGGGCACTGTAATTCACAAACCTGCAGAGTTATAAATGACAGCTATCATCCAAAAATATACTGAAGTAAGGCTGCCAAGAGGACTTGAAAGCCGGGCAGAATTGCAGGAAACCGATTTCAGGAGGTAGACTGGAATTGCATTTAAAGCATAGGAAAAGAGGCAGAAGGTCGACAATGATGCACTTGGCCAAAAAGGGCGTATGCGTTTTTTCCTGAATATATTCAGGAAAAAACGCATACGCCCTTTTTGGCCAACCAAGCAAGCTTGCAAAGGAAATCTGCACTACAATGAAGTCTCACTTCCCCCCCGTCAAAAGGGCCATCTGAAAAAAGTGTAAAATCCAGAAAGGCAGGACAGGCCATGGAGAACTGGGAGCCTTGTTATGCTGATGGGCGGGATGTAAATTGCCAACAGCCACTCGGGAGAAGTGTATGGTGTTTCCTGAAACATCTAAAAAACAAAGCAACAGAGCCTAGGGCACTTCCACTTATGGTCCTATAGCTTAGGGAAATTAAAATCAAAAAGACACAGCCACCCCAAAGTTTGGGATGGCTCTGTTTACAAGAAACTCGTTTACGGTACAAGTTCAATATCGCATAAAGCGAAAAATGGATAAAGAAGTTGTGGTACTTACGTACAATGCAATATCACTCAGCCATGACATCTATGTCATCAGGCCCATAGCAGCATAATGAGTGGATTCAGGTATGATGATTCTAACTGAAATAAGTCACACAGAAAAAGAAACATCATAAGATATCACTAATACACGGAATGTAAACTTGGCTACACAGGAACTGAATTTCAAAACAGAACATGGTCCCAAATTTAGAAAATCAACTTATGCTTGCTTAAGGGGAAAGGTGAGTTGGGGTGCTGCATAAAACCAGAGATTGAAATGAGCACAGATAAAGTTCCTTAAGCCAAATATGGAATAGACAAGAGCTACTCCTTGCTCAACGAAATGGACTCAAAACCCCATATTAAACGCCTAATAATGTACCTGACTAGTAAGTATCTTAAAACCTATGGATTGCTATGTCTCTGAAAGTGAATCAATCGTGAGTACAGGGGCAAAAACGCAGCAGTGATAGGATTGGAGAGTTTTGGTGAGCAAATGAAGACCCTTTGAAGTCATATTGCATGGTACCCATTCCACGGGTCTCAACTCTCCAGGTTTAAGGGATTCTTCCTTCAGCTAAAACATGCATGTGGAACCCAGAGTATGATCAACCGTGTGATCGGGAGACGTGTTGAAATATGTCTCAGTTCTCGTCCCCTGGTACTCGGGTGCAACATTCCAGATGCTTTACTAACACTCTCCCGACTTGGAGAGTCAGTGCCTTTAACCTCCTGTTTGGCCCAGTTTGCAAATTCCGCGGAAGATGAACAGGAATAGGGAGAACCAATGAGAGACTAGCTGGAGGTGTCTGGACGGGAAAATTTAACTCTCATTTCCCACCAGGAAGAGGAATTAACCAAAGGCTCAGCGTGCCATGCCGGAACCAGATTAGGGCCTGAAGCAATCCTGCGGTGTTGCGGCCAGCTCACAAGAAAGCGAGTTGAAGAAAGGAGCTCAGGGGCACTGTAATTCACAAACCTGCAGAGTTATAAATGACAGCTATCATCCAAAAATATACTGAAGTAAGGCTGCCAAGAGGACTTGAAAGCCGGGCAGAATTGCAGGAAACCGATTTCAGGAGGTAGACTGGAATTGCATTGAAAGCATAGGAAAAGAGGCAGAAGGTCGACAATGATGCACTTGGCCAAAAAGGGCGTATGCGTTTTTTCCTGAATATATTCAGGAAAAAACGCATACGCCCTTTTTGGCCAACCAAGCAAGCTTGCAAAGGAAATCTGCACTACAATGAAGTCTCACTTCCCCCCCGTCAAAAGGGCCATCTGAAAAAAGTGTAAAATCCAGAAAGGCAGGACAGGCCATGGAGAACTGGGTGCCTTGTTATGCTGATGGGCGGGATGTAAATTGCCAACAGCCACTGGGGAGAAGTGTATGGTGTTTCCTGAAACATCTAAAAAACAAAGCAACAGAGCCTAGGGCACTTCCACTTATGGTCCTATAGCTTAGGGAAATTAAAATCAAAAAGACACAGCCACCCCAAAGTTTGGGATGGCTCTGTTTACAAGAAACTCGTTTACGGTACAAGTTCAATATCGCATAAAGCGAAAAATGGATAAAGAAGTTGTGGTACTTACGTACAATGCAATATCACTCAGCAATGACATCTATGTCATCAGGCCCATAGCAGCATAATGCGTGGATTCAGGTATGATGATTCTAACTGAAATAAGTCACACAGAAAAAGAAACATCATAAGATATCACTAATACACGGAATGTAAACTTGGCTACACAGGAACTGAATTTCAAAACAGAACATGGTCCCAAATTTAGAAAATCAACTTATGCTTGCTTAAGGGGAAAGGTGAGTTGGGGTGCTGCAAAAAACCAGAGATTGAAATGAGCACAGACAAAGTTCCTTAAGCCAAATATGTAATAGACAAGAGCTACTCCTTGCTCAACGAAATGGACTCAACACCCCATATTAAACGCCTAATAATGTACCTGACTAGTAAGTATCTTAAAACCTATGGATTGCTATGTCTCTGAAAGTGAATCAATCGTGAGTACAGGGGCAAAAACGCAGCAGTGATAGGACTGGAGAGTTTTGGTGAGCAAATGAAGACCCTTTGAAGTCATATTGCATGGTACCCATTCCACGGGTCTCAACTCTCCAGGTTTAAGGGATTCTTCCTTCAGCTAAAACATGCATGTGGAACCCAGAGTATGATCAACCGTGTGATCGGGAGACGTGTTGAAATATGTCTCAGTTCTCGTCACCTGGTACTCGGGTGCAACATTCCAGATGCTTTACTAACACTCTCCCGACTTGGAGAGTCAGTGCCTTTAACCTCCTGTTTGGCCCAGTTTGCAAATTCCGCGGAAGATGAACAGGAATAGGGAGAACCAATGAGAGACTAGCTGGAGGTGTCTGGACGGGAAAATTTAACTCTCATTTCCCACCAGGAAGAGGAATTAACCAAAGGCTCAGCGTGCCATGCCGGAACCAGATTAGGGCCTGAAGCAATCCTGCGGTGTTGCGGCCAGCTCACAAGAAAGCGAGTTGAAGAAAGGAGCTCAGGGGCACTGTAATTCACAAACCTGCAGAGTTATAAATGACAGCTATCATCCAAAAATATACTGAAGTAAGGCTGCCAAGAGGACTTGAAAGCCGGGCAGAATTGCAGGAAACCGATTTCAGGAGGTAGACTGGAATTGCATTGAAAGCATAGGAAAAGAGGCAGAAGGTCGACAATGATGCACTTGGCCAAAAAGGGCGTATGCGTTTTTTCCTGAATATATTCAGGAAAAAACGCATACGCCCTTTTTGGCCAACCAAGCAAGCTTGCAAAAGAAATCTGCACTACAATGAAGTCTCACTTCCCCCCCGTCAAAAGGGCCATCTGAAAAAAGTGTAAAATCCAGAAAGGCAGGACAGGCCATGGAGAACTGGGAGCCTTGTTATGCTGATGGGCGGGATGTAAATTGCCAACAGCCACTCCGGAGAAGTGTATGGTGTTTCCTGAAACATCTAAAAAACAAAGCAACAGAGCCTAGGGCACTTCCACTTATGGTCCTATAGCTTAGGGAAATTAAAATCAAAAAGACACAGCCACCCCAAAGTTTGGGATGGCTCTGTTTACAAGAACCTCGTTTACGGTACAAGTTCAATATCGCAGAAAGCAAAAAATGGATAAAGAAGTTTTGGTACTTACGTACAATGCAATATCACTCAGCAATGAAATCTACGTCATCAGGCCCGTAGCAGCATAATGAGTGGATTCAGGTATGATGATTCTAACTGAGATAAGTCACACAGAAAAAGAAACATCATAAGATATCACTAATACACGGAATGTAAACTTGCTACACAGGAACTGAATTACAAAACAAAACAGGGTCTCAAATTTAGAAAACCAACTTATGCTTGCTTAAGGGGAAAGGTGAGTTGGGGTGCTGCATAAAACCAGAGATTGAAATGAGCACAGATAAAGTTCCTTAAGCCACTTATATATTAGACAAGAGCTACTCCTTGCTCAACGAAATGGACTCAACACCCCATATTAAACGCCTAATAATGTACCTGACTAGTAAGTATCTTAAAACCTATGGATTGCTATGTCTCTGAAAGAGAATCAAGCGTGTGTACAGGGTCATAAACGCAGCAGTGATAGGATTGGAGAGGTTCGGTGAGCAAATGAAGACCCTTTGAAGTCATATTGCATGGTACCCATTCCACGGGTCTGAACTCTCCAGGTTTAAGGGATTCTTCCTTCAGCTAAAACATGCATGTGGAACCCAGAGTATGATGAACCGTGTGATCGGGAGACGTGTTCCAATATGTCTCATTTCTCGTCCCCTGGTACTCGGGTGCAACATTCCAGACGCTTTACTAACTCTCTCCCAACTTGGAGAGTCAGTGCCTTTAACCTCCTGTTTGGCCAAGTTTGCAATTTCTGCGGAAGATGAACAGGAATAGGGAGAACCAATGAGAGACTAGCTGGAGGTGTCTGGACGTGCAAATTTAACTCTCATTTCCCACCAGGAAGAGGAATTAACCAAAGGCTCAGCGTGCCGTGCCGGAAACAGATTACGGCCTGAAGCAATCCTGTGGTGTTGCGGCCAGCTCACAAGAAAGCGAGTTGAAGAAAGGAGCTCAGGGGCACTGTAATTCACAAACCTGCAGAGTTATAAATGACAGCTATCATCCAAAAATATACTGAAGTAAGCCTGCCAAGAGGACTTGAAAGCGGGGCAGAATTGCAGGAAACCGATTTCCGGAGGTAGACTGGAATTGCATTTAAAGCATAGGAAAAGAGGCAGAACGTCAACAATGATGCACTTGGCCAAAAAGGGCGTATGCATTTTTCCCTGAATATATTCAGGAAAAAACGCATACGCCCTTTTTGGCCAACAAAGCAAGCTTGCAAAGGAAATCTGCACTACAATGAAGTCTCACTTCCCCCCCGTCAAAAGGGCCATCTGAAAAAAGTGTAAAATCCAGAAAGGCAGGACAGGCCATGGAGAACTGGGAGACTTGTTATGCTGATGGGCGGGATGTAAATTGCCAACAGCCACTGGGGAGAAGTGTATGGTGCTTCCTGAAACATCTAAAAAACAAAGCAACAGAGCCTAGGGCACTTCCACTTATGGTCCTATAGCTTAGCGAAATTAAAATCAAAAAGACACAGCCACCCCAAAGATTGGGATGGCTCTGTTTACAAGAACCTCGTTTAGGGGACAAGTTCAATATTGCAGAAAGTGAAAAATGGATAAAAAAGTTTTGGTACTTACGTACAATGCAATATCACTCAGCAATGAAATCTTTGTCATCAGGCCCATAGTAGCATAATGAGTGAATTCAAGTATGATGATTCTAACTGAAATAAGTCACAAGAAAAGAAACATCATAAGATATCATTAATACACGGAATGTAAACTTGGCTACACAGGAACTGGATTACAAAACAGAACAGGGTCTCAAATTTAGAAAACCAACTTATGCTTGCTTAAGGGGAAAGGTGAGTTGGGGTGCTACATAAAACCAGAGATTGAAATGAGCACAGATAAAGTTCCTTAAGCCAAATATGTAATACACAAAAGCTACTCCTTGCTCAACGAAATGGACTCAACACCCCATATTAAACGCCTAAGAAAGTACCTGACTAGTAAGTATCTTAAAACCTATGGATTGCTATGTCTCCGAAAGAGAATCAAGCTTATGTACATGGGCATAAATGCAGCAGTGATAGGATTGGAGAGGTGCGGTGAGCAAATGAAGACCCTTTGAAGTCATATTGCATGGTACCCGTTCCACGGGTCTCAACTCTCCAGGTTTAAGGGATTCTTCCTTCAGCTAAAGCATGCATGTGGAACCCAGAGTATGATCAACCGTGTGATCGGGAGACGTGTTCCAATATGTCTCAGTTCTCGTCCCCTGGTACTCGGGTGCAACATTCCAGATGCTTTATTAACACTCTCCCGACTTGGAGAGTCAGTGCCTTTAACCTCCTGTTTGGCCCAGTTTGCAATTTCTGCGGAAGATGTACAGGAATAGGGAGAACCAATGAGAGACTAGCTGGAGGTGTCTGGACGGGCAAATTTAACTCTCATTTCCCACCAGGAAGAGGAATTAACCAAAGGCTCAGCATGCCATGCCGGAACCAGATTACGGCCTGAAGCAATCCTGCGGTATTGCGGCCAGCTCACAAGAAAGCAATTTGAAGAATGGAGTTCAGGGGCACTGTAATTCACAAACCTGCAGAGTTATAAATGACAGCTATCGTCCAAAAATATACTGAAGTAAGGCTGCCAAGAGGACTTGAAACCGGGGCAGAATTGCAGGAAACCGATGTCAGGAGGTAGACTGGAATTGCATTTAAAGCATAGGAAAAGAGGCAGAAGGTCGACAATGATGCACTTGGCCAAAAAGGGCGTATGCGTTTTTTCCTGAATATATTCAGGAAAAAACGCATACGCCCTTTTTGGTCAACCAAGCAAGCTTGCAAAGGAAATCTGCACTACAATGAAGTCTCACTTCCCCTGGGTCAAAAGGGCCATCTGAAGAAAGTGTAAAATCCAGAAAGGCACGACAGGTCATGGAGAACTGGGAGCCTTGTTATGCTGATGGGCGGGATGTAAATTGCCAACAGCCACTTGGGAGAAGTGTATGGTGTTTCCTGAAACATCTAAAAAACAAAGCAACAGAGCCTAGGCACTTCCACTTATGGTCCTATAGCTTAGGGAAATTAAAATCAAAAAGACACAGCCACCCCAAAGTTTGGGACGGTTCTGTTTACAAGAACCTCATTTACAGTACAAGTTCAATATCGCAGATAGTGTAAAATGGATAAAGAAGTTGTGGTACTTACGTACAATACAATATCACTCAGCAATGAAATCTATGTCATCAGACCCGTAGCAGCATAATGAGTGGATTCAGGTATGATGATTCTAACTGAAATAAGTCACACAGAAAAAGAAACATCATAAGATATCACTAATACACGGAATGTAAACTTGGCTACACAGAACTGAATTACAAAACAGAACAGGGTCTCAAATTTAGAAAACCAACTTATGCTTGCTTAAGGGGAAAGGTGAGTCGGGGTGCTGCATAAAACCAGACATTGAAATGAGCACAGATAAAGTTCCTTAAGCCAAATATGTAATAGACAAGAGCTACTCCTTGCTCAACGAAATGGACTCAACACCCCATATTAAACGCCTAAGAATGTGCCTGACTAGTAAGTATCTTAAAACCTATGGATTGCTATGTCTCCGAAAGAGAATCAAGCGTGTGTATAGGGACATAAACGCAGCAGTGATAGGATTGGAGAGGTTCGGTGAGCAAATGAAGACCCTTTGAAGTCATATTGCATGGTACCCATTCCACGGGTCTCAACTCTCCAGGTTTAAGGGATTCTTCCTTCAGCTAAAGCATGCATGTGGAACCCAGAGTATGATCAACCGTGTGATCGGGAGACGTGTTCCAATATGTCTCAGTTCTCGTCCCCTGGTACTCGGGTGCAACATTCCAGATGCTTTACTAACACTCTCCCGACTTGGAGAGTCAGTGCCTTTAACCTCCTGTTTGGCCCAGTTTGCAAATTCCGCGGAAGATGAACAGGAATAGGGAGAACCAATGAGAGACTAGCTGGAGATTTCTGGACGGGAAAATTTAACTCTCATTTCCCACCAGGAAGAGGAATTAACCAAAGGCTCAGCGTGCCATGCCGGAACCAGATTAGGGCCTGAAGCAATCCTGAGGTGTTGCGGCCAGCTCACAAGAAAGCGAGTTGAAGAAAGGAGCTCAGGGGCCACTGTAATTCACAAACCTGCAGAGTTATAAATGACAGCTATCATCCAAAAATATACTGAAGTAAGGCTGCCAAGAGGACTTGAAAGCCGGGCAGAATTGCAGGAAACCGATTTCAGGAGGTAGACTGGAATTGCATTTAAAGCATAGGAAAAGAGGCAGAAGGTCGACAATGATGCACTTGGCCAAAAAGGGCGTATGCGTTTTTTCCTGAATATATTCAGGAAAAAACGCATACGCCCTTTTTGGCCAACCAAGCAAGCTTGCAAAGGAAATCTGCACTACAATGAAGTCTCACTTCCCCCCCGTCAAAAGGGCCATCTGAAAAAAGTGTAAAATCCAGAAAGGCAGGACAGGCCATGGAGAACTGGGAGCCTTGTTATGCTGATGGGCGGGATGTAAATTGCCAACAGCCACTCGGGAGAAGTGTATGGTGTTTCCTGAAACATCTAAAAAACAAAGCAACAGAGCCTAGGGCACTTCCACTTATGGTCCTATAGCTCAGGGAAATTAAAATCAAAAAGACACAGCCACCCAAAGTTTGGGATGGCTCTGTTTACAAGAAACTCGTTTACGGTACAAGTTCAATATCGCATAAAGCGAAAAATGGATAAAGAAGTTGTGGTACTTACGTACAATGCAATATCACTCAGCAATGACATCTATGTCATCAGGCCCATAGCAGCATAATGAGTGGATTCAGGTATGATGATTCTAACTGAAATAAGTCACACAGAAAAAGAAACATCATAAGATATCAGCTAATACACGGAATGTAAACTTGGCTACACAGGAACTGAATTTCAAAACAGAACATGGTCCCAAATTTAGAAAATCAACTTATGCTTGCTTAAGGGGAAAGGTGAGTTGGGGTGCTGCATAAAACCAGAGGTTGAAATGAGCACAGATAAAGTTCCTTAAGCCAAATATGTAATAGACAAGAGCTACTCCTTGCTCAACGAAATGGACTCAAAACCCCATATTAAACGCCTAATAATGTACCTGACTAGTAAGTATCTTAAAACCTATGGATTGCTATGTCTCTGAAAGTGAATCAATCGTGAGTACAGGGGCAAAAACGCAGCAGTGATAGGATTGGAGAGTTTTGGTGAGCAAATGAAGACCCTTTGAAGTCATATTGCATGGTACCCATTCCACGGGTCTCAACTCTCCAGGTTTAAGGGATTCTTCCTTCAGCTAAAACATGCATGTGGGAACCCAGAGTATGATCAACCGTGTGATCGGGAGGCGTGTTGAAATATGTCTCAGTTCTCGTCCCCCTGGTACTCGGGTGCAACATTCCAGATGCTTTACTAACACTCTCCCGACTTGGAGAGTCAGTGCCTTTAACCTCCTGTTTGGCCCAGTTTGCAAATTCCGCGGAAGATGAACAGGAATAGGGAGAACCAATGAGAGACTAGCTGGAGGTGTCTGGACGGGAAAATTTAACTCTCATTTCCCACCAGGAAGAGGAATTAACCAAAGGCTCAGCGTGCCGTGCCGGAACCAGATTAGGGCCTGAAGCAATCCTGCGGTGTTGCGGCCAGCTCACAAGAAAGCGAGTTGAAGAAAGGAGCTCAGGGGCACTGTAATTCAGCAAACCTGCAGAGTTATAAATGACAGCTATCATCCAAAAATATACTGAAGTAAGGCTGCCAAGAGGACTTGAAAGCCGGGCAGAATTGCAGGAAACCGATTTCAGGAGGTAGACTGGAATTGCATTTAAAGCATAGGAAAAGAGGCAGAAGGTCGACAATGATGCACTTGGCCAAAAAGGGCGTATGCGTTTTTTCCTGAATATATTCAGGAAAAAACGCATACGCCCTTTTTGGCCAACCAAGAAAGCTTGCAAAGGAAATCTGCACTACAATGAAGTCTCACTTCCCCCCCCCCCGTCAAAAGGGCCATCTGAAAAAAGTGTAAAATCCAGAAAGGCAGGACAGGCCATGGAGAACTGGGAGCCTTGTTATGCTGATGCGCGGGATGTAAATTGCCAACAGCCACTCGGGAGAAGTGTATGGTGTTTCCTGAAACATCTAAAAAACAAAGCAACAGAGCCTAGGGCACTTCCACTTATGGTCCTATAGCTTAGGAAATTAAAATCAAAAAGACACAGCCACCCCAAAGTTTGGGATGGCTCTGTTTACAAGAAACTCGTTTACGGTACAAGTTCAATATCGCATAAAGCGAAAAATGGATAAAGAAGTTGTGGTACTTACGTACAATGCAATATCACTCAGCAATGACATCTATGTCATCAGGCCCATAGCAGCATAATGAGTGGATTCAGGTATGATGATTCTAACTGAAATAAGTCACACAGAAAAAGAAACATCATAAGATATCACTAATACACGGAATGTAAACTTGGCTACACAGGAACTGAATTTCAAAACAGAACATGGTCCAAATTTAGAAAACCAACTTATGCTTGCTTAAGGGGAAAGGTGAGTTGGGGTGCTGCATAAAACCAGAGATTGAAATGAGCACAGATAAAGTTCCTTAAGCCAAATATGTAATAGACAAGAGCTACTCCTTGCTCAACGAAATGGACTCAAAACCCATATTAAACGCCTAATAATGTACCTGACTAGTAAGTATCTTAAACCTATGGATTGCTATGTCTCTGAAAGTGAATCAATCGTGAGTACAGGGGCAAAAACGCAGCAGTGATAGGATTGGAGAGTTTTGGTGAGCAAATGAAGACCCTTTGAAGTCATATTGCATGGTACCCATTCCACGGGTCTCAACTCTCCAGGTTTAAGGGATTCTTCCTTCAGCTAAAACATGCATGTGGAACCCAGAGTATGATCAACCGTGTGATCGGGAGACGTGTTGAAATATGTCTCAGTTCTCGTCCCCTGGTACTCGGGTGCAACATTCCAGATGCTTTACTAACACTCTCCCGACTTGGAGAGTCAGTGCCTTTAACCTCCTGTTTGGCCCAGTTTGCAAATTCCGCGGAAGATGAACAGGAATAGGGAGAACCAATGAGAGACTAGCTGGAGGTGTCTGGACGGGAAAATTTAACTCTCATTTCCCACCAGGAAGAGGAATTAACCAAAGGCTCAGCGTGCCATGCCGGAACCAGATTAGGGCCTGAAGCAATCCTGCGGTGTTGCGGCCAGCTCACAAGAAAGCGAGTTGAAGAAAGGAGCTCAGGGGCACTGTAATTCACAAACCTGCAGAGTTATAAATGACAGCTATCATCCAAAAATATACTGAAGTAAGGCTGCCAAGAGGACTTGAAAGCCGGGCAGAATTGCAGGAAACCGATTTCAGGAGGTAGACTGGAATTGCATTTAAAGCATAGGAAAAGAGGCAGAAGGTCGACAATGATGCACTTGGCCAAAAAGGGCATATGCGTTTTTTCCTGAATATATTCAGGAAAAAACGCATACGCCCTTTTTGGCCAACCAAGAAAGCTTGCAAAGGAAATCTGCACTACAATGAAGTCTCACTTCCCCCCCCGTCAAAAGGGCCATCTGAAAAAAGTGTAAAATCCAGAAAGGCAGGACAGGCCATGGAGAACTGGGAGCCTTGTTATGCTGATGGGCGGGATGTAAATTGCCAACAGCCACTCGGGAGAAGTGTATGGTGTTTCCTGAAACATCTAAAAAACAAAGCAACAGAGCCTAGGGCACTTCCACTTATGGTCCTATAGCTTAGGGAAATTAAAATCAAAAAGACACAGCCACCCCAAAGTTTGGGATGACTCTGTTTACAAGAAACTCGTTTACGGTACAAGTTCAATATCGCATAAAGCGAAAAATGGATAAAGAAGTTGTGGTACTTACGTACAATGCAATATCACTCAGCAATGACATCTATGTCATCAGGCCCATAGCAGCATAATGAGTGGATTCAGGTATGATGATTCTAACTGAAATAAGTCACACAGAAAAAGAAACATCATAAGATATCACTAATACACGGAATGTAAACTTGGCTACACAGGAACTGAATTTCAAAACAGAACATGGTCCCAAATTTAGAAAATCAACTTATGCTTGCTTAAGGGGAAAGGTGAGTTGGGGTGCTGCATAAAACCAGAGGTTGAAATGAGCACAGATAAAGTTCCTTAAGCCAAATATGTAATAGACAAGAGCTACTCCTTGCTCAACGAAATGGACTCAAAACCCCATATTAAACGCCTAATAATGTACCTGACTAGTAAGTATCTTAAAACCTATGGATTGCTATGTCTCTGAAAGTGAATCAATCGTGAGTACAGGGGCAAAAACGCAGCAGTGATAGGATTGGAGAGTTTTGGTGAGCAAATGAAGACCCTTTGAAGTCATATTGCATGGTACCCATTCCACGGGTCTCAACTCTCCAGGTTTAAGGGATTCTTCCTTCAGCTAAAACATGCATGTGGAACCCAGAGTATGATCAACCGTGTGATCGGGAGACGTGTTGAAATATGTCTCAGTTCTCGTCCCCTGGTACTCGGGTGCAACATTCCAGATGCTTTACTAACACTCTCCCGACTTGGAGAGTCAGTGCCTTTAACCTCCTGTTTGGCCAGTTTGCAAATTCCGCGGAAGATGAACAGGAATAGGGAGAACCAATGAGAGACTAGCTGGAGGTGTCTGGACGGGAAAATTTAACTCTCATTTCCCACCAGGAAGAGGAATTAACCAAAGGCTCAGCGTGCCGTGCCGGAACCAGATTAGGGCCTGAAGCAATCCTGCGGTGTTGCGGCCAGCTCACAAGAAAGCGAGTTGAAGAAAGGAGCTCAGGGGCACTGTAATTCACAAACCTGCAGAGTTATAAATGACAGCTATCATCCAAAAATATACTGAAGTAAGGCTGCCAAGAGGACTTGAAAGCCGGGCAGAATTGCAGGAAACCGATTTCAGGAGGTAGACTGGAATTGCATTTAAAGCATAGGAAAAGAGGCAGAAGGTCGACAATGATGCACTTGGCCAAAAAGGGCGTATGCGTTTTTTCCTGAATATATTCAGGAAAAAACGCATACGCCCTTTTTGGCCAACCAAGCAAGCTTGCAAAGGAAATCTGCACTACAATGAAGTCTCACTTCCCCCCCGTCAAAAGGGCCATCTGAAAAAAGTGTAAAATCCAGAAAGGCAGGACAGGCCATGGAGAACTGGGAGCCTTGTTATGCTGATGGGCCGGGATGTAAATTGCCAACAGCCACTCGGGAGAAGTGTATGGTGTTTCCTGAAACATCTAAAAAACAAAGCAACAGAGCCTAGGGCACTTCCACTTATGGTCCTGCAGCTTAGGGAAATTAAAATCAAAAAGACACAGCCACCCCAAAGTTTGGGATGGCTCTGTTTACAAGAAACTCGTTACGGTACAAGTTCAATATCGCATAAAGCGAAAAATGGATAAAGAAGTTGTGGTACTTACGTACAATGCAATATCACTCAGCAATGACATCTATGTCATCAGGCCCATAGCAGCATAATGAGTGGATTCAGGTATGATGATTCTAACTGAAATAAGTCACACAGAAAAAGAAACATCATAAGATATCACTAATACACGGAATGTAAACTTGGCTACACAGGAACTGAATTTCAAAACAGAACATGGTCCCAAATTAGAAAACCAACTTATGCTTGCTTAAGGGGAAAGGTGAGTTGGGGTGCTGCATAAAACCAGAGATTGAAATGAGCACAGATAAAGTTCCTTAAGCCAAATATGTAATAGACAAGAGCTACTCCTTGCTCAACGAAATGGACTCAAAACCCCATATTAAACGCCTAATAATGTACCTGACTAGTAAGTATCTTAAAACCTATGGATTGCTATGTCTCTGAAAGTGAATCAATCGTGAGTACAGGGGCAAAAACGCAGCAGTGATAGGATTGGAGAGTTTTGGTGAGCAAATGAAGACCTTTGAAGTCATATTGCATGGTACCCATTCCACGGGTCTCAACTCTCCAGGTTTAAGGGATTCTTCCTTCAGCTAAAACATGCATGTGGAACCCAGAGTATGATCAACCGTGTGATCGGGAGACGTGTTGAAATATGTCTCAGTTCTCGTCCCCTGGTACTCGGGTGCAACATTCCAGATGCTTTACTAACACTCTCCCGACTTGGAGAGTCAGTGCCTTTAACCTCCTGTTTGGCCCAGTTTGCAAATTCCGCGGAAGATGAACAGGAATAGGGAGAACCAATGAGAGACTAGCTGGAGGTGTCTGGACGGGAAAATTTAACTCTCATTTCCCACCAGGAAGAGGAATTAACAAAGGCTCAGCGTGCCATGCCGGAACCAGATTAGGGCCTGAAGCAATCCTGCGGTGTTGCGGCCAGCTCACAAGAAAGCGAGTTGAAGAAAGGAGCTCAGGGGCACTGTAATTCACAAACCTGCAGAGTTATAAATGACAGCTATCATCCAAAAATATACTGAAGTAAGGCTGCCAAGAGGACTTGAAAGCGGGCAGAATTGCAGGAAACCGATTTCAGGAGGTAGACTGGAATTGCATTTAAAGCATAGGAAAAGAGGCAGAAGGTCGACAATGATGCACTTGGCCAAAAAGGGCATATGCGTTTTTTCCTGAATATATTCAGGAAAAAACGCATACGCCCTTTTTGGCCAACCAAGAAAGCTTGCAAAGGAAATCTGCACTACAATGAAGTCTCACTTCCCCCCCCGTCAAAAGGGCCATCTGAAAAAAGTGTAAAATCCAGAAAGGCAGGACAGGCCATGGAGAACTGGGAGCCTTGTTATGCTGATGGGCGGGATGTAAATTGCCAACAGCCACTCGGGAGAAGTGTATGGTGTTTCCTGAAACATCTAAAAAACAAAGCAACAGAGCCTAGGGCACTTCCACTTATGGTCCTATAGCTTAGGGAAATTAAAATCAAAAAGACACAGCCACCCCAAAGTTTGGGATGACTCTGTTTACAAGAAACTCGTTTACGGTACAAGTTCAATATCGCATAAAGCGAAAAATGGATAAAGAAGTTGTGGTACTTACGTACAATGCAATATCACTCAGCAATGACATCTATGTCATCAGGCCCATAGCAGCATAATGAGTGGATTCAGGTATGATGATTCTAACTGAAATAAGTCACACAGAAAAAGAAACATCATAAGATATCACTAATACACGGAATGTAAACTTGGCTACACAGGAACTGAATTTCAAAACAGAACATGGTCCCAAATTTAGAAAATCAACTTATGCTTGCTTAAGGGGAAAGGTGAGTTGGGGTGCTGCATAAAACCAGAGGTTGAAATGAGCACAGATAAAGTTCCTTAAGCCAAATATGTAATAGACAAGAGCTACTCCTTGCTCAACGAAATGGACTCAAAACCCCATATTAAACGCCTAATAATGTACCTGACTAGTAAGTATCTTAAAACCTATGGATTGCTATGTCTCTGAAAGTGAATCAATCGTGAGTACAGGGGCAAAACGCAGCAGTGATAGGATTGGAGAGTTTTGGTGAGCAAATGAAGACCCTTTGAAGTCATATTGCATGGTACCCATTCCACGGGTCTCAACTCTCCAGGTTTAAGGGATTCTTCCTTCAGCTAAAACATGCATGTGGAACCCAGAGTATGATCAACCGTGTGATCGGGAGACGTGTTGAAATATGTCTCAGTTCTCGTCCCCTGGTACTCGGGTGCAACATTCCAGATGCTTTACTAACACTCTCCCGACTTGGAGAGTCAGTGCCTTTAACCTCCTGTTTGGCCCAGTTTGCAAATTCCGCGGAAGATGAACAGAATAGGGAGAACCAATGAGAGACTAGCTGGAGGTGTCTGGACGGGAAAATTTAACTCTCATTTCCCACCAGGAAGAGGAATTAACCAAAGGCTCAGCGTGCCGTGCCGGAACCAGATTAGGGCCTGAAGCAATCCTGCGGTGTTGCGGCCAGCTCACAAGAAAGCGAGTTGAAGAAAGGAGCTCAGGGGCACTGTAATTCACAAACCTGCAGAGTTATAAATGACAGCTATCATCCAAAAATATACTGAAGTAAGGCTGCCAAGAGGACTTGAAAGCCGGGCAGAATTGCAGGAAACCGATTTCAGGAGGTAGACTGGAATTGCATTTAAAGCATAGGAAAAGAGGCAGAAGGTCGACAATGATGCACTTGGCCAAAAGGGCGTATGCGTTTTTTCCTGAATATATTCAGGAAAAAACGCATACGCCCTTTTTGGCCAACCAAGCAAGCTTGCAAAGGAAATCTGCACTACAATGAAGTCTCACTTCCCCCCGTCAAAAGGGCCATCTGAAAAAAGTGTAAAATCCAGAAAGGCAGGACAGGCCATGGAGAACTGGGAGCCTTGTTATGCTGATGGGCGGGATGTAAATTGCCAACAGCCACTCGGGAGAAGTGTATGGTGTTTCCTGAAACATCTAAAAAACAAAGCAACAGAGCCTAGGGCACTTCCACTTATGGTCCTATAGCTCAGGGAAATTAAAATCAAAAAGACACAGCCACCCCAAAGTTTGGGATGGCTCTGTTTACAAGAAACTCGTTTACGGTACAAGTTCAATATCGCATAAAGCGAAAAATGGATAAAGAAGTTGTGGTACTTACGTACAATGCAATATCACTCAGCAATGACATCTATGTCATCAGGCCCATAGCAGCATAATGAGTGGATTCAGGTATGATGATTCTAACTGAAATAAGTCACACAGAAAAAGAAACATCATAAGATATCACTAATACACGGAATGTAAACTTGGCTACACAGGAACTGAATTTCAAAACAGAACATGGTCCCAAATTTAGAAAACCAACTTATGCTTGCTTAAGGGGAAAGGTGAGTTGGGGTGCTGCATAAAACCAGAGATTGAAATGAGCACAGATAAAGTTCCTTAAGCCAAATATGTAATAGACAAGAGCTACTCCTTGCTCAACGAAATGGACTCAAAACCCCATATTAAACGCCTAATAATGTACCTGACTAGTAAGTATCTTAAAACCTATGGATTGCTATGTCTCTGAAAGTGAATCAATCGTGAGTACAGGGGCAAAAACGCAGCAGTGATAGGATTGGAGAGTTTTGGTGAGCAAATGAAGACCCTTTGAAGTCATATTGCATGGTACCCATTCCACGGGTCTCAACTCTCCAGGTTTAAGGGATTCTTCCTTCAGCTAAAACATGCATGTGGAACCCAGAGTATGATCAACCGTGTGATCGGGAGACGTGTTGAAATATGTCTCAGTTCTCGTCCCCTGGTACTCGGGTGCAACATTCCAGATGCTTTACTAACACTCTCCCGACTTGGAGAGTCAGTGCCTTTAACCTCCTGTTTGGCCAGTTTGCAAATTCCGCGGAAGATGAACAGGAATAGGGAGAACCAATGAGAGACTAGCTGGAGGTGTCTGGACGGGAAAATTTAACTCTCATTTCCCACCAGGAAGAGGAATTAACCAAAGGCTCAGCGTGCCATGCCGGAACCAGATTAGGGCCTGAAGCAATCCTGCGGTGTTGCGGCCAGCTCACAAGAAAGCGAGTTGAAGAAAGGAGCTCAGGGGCACTGTAATTCACAAACCTGCAGAGTTATAAATGACAGCTATCATCCAAAAATATACTGAAGTAAGGCTGCCAAGAGGACTTGAAAGCCGGGCAGAATTGCAGGAAACCGATTTCAGGAGGTAGACTGGAATTGCATTTAAAGCATAGGAAAAGAGGCAGAAGGTCGACAATGATGCACTTGGCCAAAAAGGGCATATGCGTTTTTTCCTGAATATATTCAGGAAAAAACGCATACGCCCTTTTTGGCCAACCAAGAAAGCTTGCAAAGGAAATCTGCACTACAATGAAGTCTCACTTCCCCCCCCGTCAAAAGGGCCATCTGAAAAAAGTGTAAAATCCAGAAAGGCAGGACAGGCCATGGAGAACTGGGAGCCTTGTTATGCTGATGGGCGGGATGTAAATTGCCAACAGCCACTCGGGAGAAGTGTATGGTGTTTCCTGAAACATCTAAAAAACAAAGCAACAGAGCCTAGGGCACTTCCACTTATGGTCCTATAGCTTAGGGAAATTAAAATCAAAAAGACACAGCCACCCCAAAGTTTGGGATGACTCTGTTTACAAGAAACTCGTTTACGGTACAAGTTCAATATCGCATAAAGCGAAAAATGGATAAAGAAGTTGTGGGTACTTACGTACAATGCAATATCAATCAGCAATGACATCTATGTCATCAGGCCCATAGCAGCATAATGAGTGGATTCAGGTATGATGATTCTAACTGAAATAAGTCACACAGAAAAAGAAACATCATAAGATATCACTAATACACGGAATGTAAACTTGGCTACACAGGAACTGAATTTCAAACAGAACATGGTCCCAAATTAGAAAATCAACTTATGCTTGCTTAAGGGAAAGGTGAGTTGGGTGCTGCATAAAACCAGAGGTTGAAATGAGCACAGATAAAGTTCCTTAAGCCAAATATGTAATAGACAAGAGCTACTCCTTGCTCAACGAAATGGACTCAAAACCCCATATTAAACGCCTAATAATGTACCTGACTAGTAAGTATCTTAAAACCTATGGATTGCTATGTCTCTGAAAGTGAATCAATCGTGAGTACAGGGGCAAAAACGCAGCAGTGATAGGATTGGAGAGTTTTGGTGAGCAAATGAAGACCCTTTGAAGTCATATTGCATGGTACCCATTCCACGGGTCTCAACTCTCCAGGTTTAAGGATTCTTCCTTCAGCTAAAACATGCATGTGGAACCCAGAGTATGATCAACCGTGTGATCGGGAGACGTGTTGAAATATGTCTCAGTTCTCGTCCCCTGGTACTCGGGTGCAACATTCCAGATGCTTTACTAACACTCTCCCGACTTGGAGAGTCAGTGCCTTTAAACCTCCTGTTTGGCCAGTTTGCAAATTCCGCGGAAGATGAACAGGAATAGGGAGAACCAATGAGAGACTAGCTGGAGGTGTCTGGACGGGAAAATTTAACTCTCATTTCCCACCAGGAAGAGGAATTAACCAAAGGCTCAGCGTGCCGTGCCGGAACCAGATTAGGGCCTGAAGCAATCCTGCGGTGTTGCGGCCAGCTCACAAGAAAGCGAGTTGAAGAAAGGAGCTCAGGGGCACTGTAATTCACAAACCTGCAGAGTTATAAATGACAGCTATCATCCAAAAATATACTGAAGTAAGGCTGCCAAGAGGACTTGAAAGCCGGGCAGAATTGCAGGAAACCGATTTCAGGAGGTAGACTGGAATTGCATTTAAAGCATAGGAAAAGAGGCAGAAGGTCGACAATGATGCACTTGGCCAAAAAGGGCGTATGCGTTTTTTCCTGAATATATTCAGGAAAAAACGCATACGCCCTTTTTGGCCAACCAAGCAAGCTTGCAAAGGAAATCTGCACTACAATGAAGTCTCACTTCCCCCCCGTCAAAAGGGCCATCTGAAAAAAGTGTAAAATCCAGAAAGGCAGGACAGGCCATGGAGAACTGGGAGCCTTGTTATGCTGATGGGCGGGATGTAAATTGCCAACAGCCACTCGGGAGAAGTGTATGGTGTTTCCTGAAACATCTAAAAAACAAAGCAACAGAGCCTAGGGCACTTCCACTTATGGTCCTATAGCTCAGGGAAATTAAAATCAAAAAGACACAGCCACCCCAAGTTTGGGATGGCTCTGTTTACAAGAAACTCGTTTACGGTACAAGTTCAATATCGCATAAAGCGAAAAATGATAAAGAAGTTGTGGTACTTACGTACAATGCAATATCACTCAGCAATGACATCTATGTCATCAGGCCCATAGCAGCATAATGAGTGGATTCAGTATGATGATTCTAACTGAAATAAGTCACACAGAAAAAGAAACATCATAAGATATCACTAATACACGGAATGTAAACTTGGCTACACAGGAACTGAATTTCAAAACAGAACATGGTCCCAAATTTAGAAAACCAACTTATGCTTGCTTAAGGGAAAGGTGAGTTGGGGGTGCTGCATAAAACCAGAGATTGAAATGAGCACAGATAAAGTTCCTTAAGCCAAATATGTAATAGACAAGAGCTACTCCTTGCTCAACGAAATGGACTCAAAACCCCATATTAAACGCCTAATAATGTACCTGACTAGTAAGTATCTTAAAACCTATGGATTGCTATGTCTCTGAAAGTGAATCAATCGTGAGTACAGGGGCAAAAACGCAGCAGTGATAGGATTGGAGAGTTTTGGTGAGCAAATGAAGACCCTTTGAAGTCATATTGCATGGTACCCATTCCACGGGTCTCAACTCTCCAGGTTTAAGGGATTCTTCCTTCAGCTAAAACATGCATGTGGAACCCAGAGTATGATCAACCGTGTGATCGGGAGACGTGTTGAAATATGTCTCAGTTCTCGTCCCCTGGTACTCGGGTGCAACATTCCAGATGCTTTACTAACACTCTCCCGACTTGGAGAGTCAGTGCCTTTAACCTCCTGTTTGGCCCAGTTTGCAAATTCGCGGAAGATGAACAGGAATAGGGAAGGAACCAATGAGAGACTAGCTGGAGGTGTCTGGACGGGAAAATTTAACTCTCATTTCCCCACCAGGAAGAGGAATTAACCAAAGGCTCAGCGTGCCATGCCGGAACCAGATTAGGGCCTGAAGCAATCCTGCGGTGTTGCGGCCAGCTCACAAGAAAGCGAGTTGAAGAAAGGAGCTCAGGGGCACTGTAATTCACAAACCTGCAGAGTTATAAATGACAGCTATCATCCAAAAATATACTGAAGTAAGGCTGCCAAGTGGACTTGAAAGCCGGGCAGAATTGCAGGAAACCGATTTCAGGAGGTAGACTGGAATTGCATTGAAAGCATAGGAAAAGAGGCAGAAGGTCGACAATGATGCACTTGGCCAAAAAGGGCGTATGCGTTTTTTCCTGAATATATTCAGGAAAAAACGCATACGCCCTTTTTGGCCAACCAAGAAAGCTTGCAAAGGAAATCTGCACTACAATGAAGTCTCACTTCCCCCCCGTCAAAAGGGCCATCTGAAAAAAGTGTAAAATCCAGAAAGGCAGGACAGGCCATGAGAACTGGGAGCCTTGTTATGCTGATGCGCGGATGTAAATTGCCAACAGCACTCGGGAGAAGTGTATGGTGTTTCCTGAAACATCTAAAAAAACAAAGCAACAGAGCCTAGGGCACTTCCACTTATGGTCCTATAGCTTAGGGAAATTAAAATCAAAAAGACACAGCCACCCCAAAGTTTGGGATGGCTCTGTTTACAAGAAACTCGTTTACGGTACAAGTTCAATATCGCATAAAGCGAAAAATGGATAAAGAAGTTGTTGGTACTTACGTACAATGCAATATCACTCAGCAATGACATCTATGTCATCAGGCCCATAGCAGCATAATGAGTGGATTCAGTATGATGATTCTAACTGAAATAAGTCACACAGAAAAAGAAACATCATAAGATATCACTAATACACGGAATGTAAACTTGGCTACACAGGAACTGAATTTCAAAACAGAACATGGTCCCAAATTTAGAAAATCAACTTATGCTTGCTTAAGGGGAAAGGTGAGTTGGGGTGCTGCATAAAACCAGAGGTTGAAATGAGCACAGATAAAGTTCCTTAAGCCAAATATGTAATAGACAAGAGCTACTCCTTGCTCAACGAAATGGACTCAAAACCCCATATTAAACGCCTAATAATGTACCTGACTAGTAAGTATCTTAAAACCTATGGATTGCTATGTCTCTGAAAGTGAATCAATCGTGAGTACAGGGGCAAAAACGCAGCAGTGATAGGATTGGAGAGAGTTTGGTGAGCAAATGAAGACCCTTTGAAGTCATATTGCATGGTACCCATTCCACGGGTCTCAACTCTCCAGGTTTAAGGGATTCTTCCTTCAGCTAAAACATGCATGTGGAACCCAGAGTATGATCAACCGTGTGATCGGGAGACGTGTTGAAATATGTCTCAGTTCTCGTCCCCTGGTACTCGGGTGCAACATTCCAGATGCTTTACTAACACTCTCCCGACTTGGAGAGTCAGTGCCTTTAACCTCCTGTTTGGCCCAGTTTGCAAATTCCGCGGAAGATGAACAGGAATAGGGAGAACCAATGAGAGACTAGCTGGAGGTGTCTGACGGGAAAATTTAACTCTCATTTCCCACCAGGAAGAGGAATTAACCAAAGGCTCAGCGTGCCGTGCCGGAACCAGATTAGGGCCTGAAGCAATCCTGCGGTGTTGCGGCCAGCTCACAAGAAAGCGAGTTGAAGAAAGGAGCTCAGGGGCACTGTAATTCACAAACCTGCAGAGTTATAAATGACAGCTATCATCCAAAATATACTGAAGTAAGGCTGCCAAGAGGACTTGAAAGCCGGGCAGAATTGCAGGAAACCGATTTCAGGAGGTAGACTGGAATTGCATTTAAAGCATAGGAAAAAGAGGCAGAAGGTCGACAATGATGCACTTGGCCAAAAAGGGCGTATGCGTTTTTTCCTGAATATATTCAGGAAAAAACGCATACGCCCTTTTTGGCCAACCAAGCAAGCTTGCAAAGGAAATCTGCCACTACAATGAAGTCTCACTTCCCCCCCGTCAAAAGGGCCATCTGAAAAAAGTGTAAAATCCAGAAAGGCAGGACAGGCCATGGAGAACTGGGAGCCTTGTTATGCTGATGGGCGGGATGTAAATTGCCAACAGCCACTCGGGAGAAGTGTATGGTGTTTCCTGAAACATCTAAAAAACAAAGCAACAGAGCCTAGGGCACTTCCACTTATGGTCCTATAGCTCAGGGAAATTAAAATCAAAAAGACACAGCCACCCCAAAGTTTGGGATGGCTCTGTTTACAAGAAACTCGTTTACGGTACAAGTTCAATATCGCATAAAGCGAAAAATGGATAAAGAAGTTGTGGTACTTACGTACAATGCAATATCACTCAGCAATGACATCTATGTCATCAGGCCCATAGCAGCATAATGAGTGGATTCAGGTATGATGATTCTAACTGAAATAAGTCACACAGAAAAAGAAACATCATAAGATATCACTAATACACGGAATGTAAACTTGGCTACACAGGAACTGAATTTCAAAACAGAAACATGGTCCCAAATTTAGAAAAACCAACTTATGCTTGCTTAAGGGGAAAGGTGAGTTGGGGTGCTGCATAAAACCAGAGATTGAAATGAGCACAGATAAAGTTCCTTAAGCCAAATATGTAATAGACAAGAGCTACTCCTTGCTCAACGAAATGGACTCAAAACCCCATATTAAACGCCTAATAATGTACCTGACTAGTAAGTATCTTAAAACCTATGGATTGCTATGTCTCTGAAAGTGAATCAATCGTGAGTACAGGGGCAAAAACGCAGCAGTGATAGGATTGGAGAGTTTTTGGTGAGCAAATGAAGACCCTTTGAAGTCATATTGCATGGTACCCATTCCACGGGTCTCAACTCTCCAGGTTTAAGGGATTCTTCCTTCAGCTAAAACATGCATGTGGAACCCAGAGTATGATCAACCGTGTGATCGGGAGACGTGTTGAAATATGTCTCAGTTCTCGTCCCCTGGTACTCGGGTGCAACATTCCAGATGCTTACTAACACTCTCCCGACTTGGAGAGTCAGTGCCTTTAACCTCCTGTTTGGCCCAGTTTGCAAATTCCGCGGAAGATGAACAGGAATAGGGAGAACCAATGAGAGACTAGCTGGAGGTGTCTGGACGGGAAAATTTAACTCTCATTTCCCACAGGAAGAGGAATTAACCAAAGGCTCAGCGTGCCATGCCGGAACCAGATTAGGGCCTGAAGCAATCCTGCGGTGTTGCGGCCAGCTCACAAGAAAGCGAGTTGAAGAAAGGAGCTCAGGGGCACTGTAATTCACAAACCTGCAGAGTTATAAATGACAGCTATCATCCAAAAATATACTGAAGTAAGGCTGCCAAGTGGACTTGAAAGCCGGGCAGAATTGCAGGAAACCGATTTCAGGAGGTAGACTGGAATTGCATTGAAAGCATAGGAAAAGAGGCAGAAGGTCGACAATGATGCACTTGGCCAAAAAGGGCGTATGCGTTTTTTCCTGAATATATTCAGGAAAAAACGCATACGCCCTTTTTGGCCAACCAAGAAAGCTTGCAAAGGAAATCTGCACTACAATGAAGTCTCACTTCCCCCCGTCAAAAGGGCCATCTGAAAAAGTGTAAATCCAGAAAGGGCAGGACAGGCCATGGAGAACTGGGAGCCTTGTTATGCTGATGCGCGGGATGTAAATTGCCAACAGCCACTCGGGAGAAGTGTATGGTGTTTCCTGAAACATCTAAAAAACAAAGCAACAGAGCCTAGGGCACTTCCACTTATGGTCCTATAGCTTAGGGAATTAAAATCAAAAAGACACAGCCACCCCAAAGTTTGGGATGGCTCTGTTTACAAGAAACTCGTTTACGGTACAAGTTCAATATCGCATAAAGCGAAAAATGGATAAAGAAGTTGTGGTACTTACGTACAATGCAATATCACTCAGCAATGACATCTATGTCATCAGGCCCATAGCAGCATAATGAGTGGATTCAGGTATGATGATTCTAACTGAAATAAGTCACACAGAAAAAGAAACATCATAAGATATCACTAATACACGGAATGTAAACTTGGCTACACAGGAACTGAATTTCAAAACAGAACATGGTCCCAAATTTAGAAAATCAACTTATGCTTGCTTAAGGGGAAAGGTGAGTTGGGGTGCTGCATAAAACCAGAGGTTGAAATGAGCACAGATAAAGTTCCTTAAGCCAAATATGTAATAGACAAGAGCTACTCCTTGCTCAACGAAATGGACTCAAAACCCCATATTAAACGCCTAATAATGTACCTGACTAGTAAGTATCTTAAAACCTATGGATTGCTATGTCTCTGAAAGTGAATCAATCGTGAGTACAGGGGCAAAAACGCAGCAGTGATAGGATTGGAGAGTTTTGGTGAGCAAATGAAGACCCTTTGAAGTCATATTGCATGGTACCCATTCCACGGGTCTCAACTCTCCAGGTTTAAGGGATTCTTCCTTCAGCTAAAACATGCATGTGGAAACCCAGAGTATGATCAACCGTGTGATCGGGAGACGTGTTGAAATATGTCTCAGTTCTCGTCCCCTGGTACTCGGGTGCAACATTCCAGATGCTTTACTAACACTCTCCCGACTTGGAGAGTCAGTGCCTTTAACCTCCTGTTTGGCCCAGTTTGCAAATTCCGCGGAAGATGAACAGGAATAGGGAGAACCAATGAGAGACTAGCTGGAGGTGTCTGGACGGGAAAATTTAACTCTCATTTCCCACCAGGAAGAGGAATTAACCAAAGGCTCAGCGTGCCGTGCCGGAACCAGATTAGGGCCTGAAGCAATCCTGCGGTGTTGCGGCCAGCTCACAAGAAAGCGAGTTGAAGAAAGGAGCTCAGGGGCACTGTAATTCACAAACCTGCAGAGTTATAAATGACAGCTATCATCCAAAAATATACTGAAGTAAGGCTGCCAAGAGGACTTGAAAGCCGGGCAGAATTGCAGGAAACCGATTTCAGGAGGTAGACTGGAATTGCATTTAAAGCATAGGAAAAGAGGCAGAAGGTCGACAATGATGCACTTGGCCAAAAAGGGCGTATGCGTTTTTTCCTGAATATATTCAGGAAAAAACGCATACGCCCTTTTTGGCCAACCAAGCAAGCTTGCAAAGGAAATCTGCACTACAATGAAGTCTCACTTCCCCCCCGTCAAAAGGGCCATCTGAAAAAAGTGTAAAATCCAGAAAGGCAGGACAGGCCATGGAGAACTGGGAGCCTTGTTATGCTGATGGGCGGGATGTAAATTGCCAACAGCCACTCGGGAGAAGTGTATGGTGTTTCCTGAAACATCTAAAAAACAAAGCAACAGAGCCTAGGGCACTTCCACTTATGGTCCTATAGCTTAGGGAAATTAAAATCAAAAAGACACAGCCACCCCAAAGTTTGGGATGGCTCTGTTTACAAGAAACTCGTTTACGGTACAAGTTCAATATCGCATAAAGCGAAAAATGGATAAAGAAGTTGTGGTACTTACGTACAATGCAATATCACTCAGCAATGACATCTATGTCATCAGGCCCATAGCAGCATAATGAGTGGATTCAGGTATGATGATTCTAACTGAAATAAGTCACACAGAAAAAGAAACATCATAAGATATCACTAATACACGGAATGTAAACTTGGCTACACAGGAACTGAATTTCAAAACAGAACATGTCCCAAATTTAGAAAATCAACTTATGCTTGCTTAAGGGGAAAGGTGAGTTGGGGTGCTGCATAAAACCAGAGGTTGAAAATGAGCACAGATAAAGTTCCTTAAGCCAAATATGTAATAGACAAGAGCTACTCCTTGCTCAACGAAATGGACTCAAAACCCCATATTAAACGCCTAATAATGTACCTGACTAGTAAGTATCTTAAAACCTATGGATTGCTATGTCTCTGAAAGTGAATCAATCGTGAGTACAGGGGCAAAAACGCAGCAGTGATAGGATTGGAGAGTTTTGGTGAGCAAATGAAGACCCTTTGAAGTCATATTGCATGGTACCCATTCCACGGGTCTCAACTCTCCAGGTTTAAGGGATTCTTCCTTCAGCTAAAACATGCATGTGGAACCCAGAGTATGATCAACCGTGTGA
>NW_026044147.1:0-101205 GCF_937001465.1 Orcinus orca
AAGCCTGACCCTCACCCGTCCCCTAATCCTAACCCGTACGCTGACACTCACCCGCGCCCTCACACGTACGCTCCCCCTAAAGCGTTGTCGTACCCTCACCTGGACCCTAAACCGTCCCCGTCCCCTAACCCTAACCCTAGCCCGAACCCTAACCCTAAACCTTCCCCGAAGCCTGACACTCAGACGTCCCCTAATCCTAACCCGTACGCTGACACTCACCCGCGCCCTCACACGTACGCTCCCCCTAAAGCGTTGTCGTACCCTCACCTGGACCCTAAACCGTCCCCGTCCCCTAACCCTAACCCTAGCCCGAACCCTAACCCTAACCCTTCCCCGAAGCCTGACCCTCATCCGTCCCCTAATCCTAAACCGTACGCTGACACTCACCCGCGCCCTCACACGTACGCTCCCCCTAAAGCGTTGTCGTACCCTCACCTGGACCCTAAACCGTCCCCGTCCCCTAACCCTAACCCTAGCCCGAACCCTAACCCTAACCCTTCCCCGAAGCCTGACCCTCACCCGTCCCCTTATCCTAACCCGTACGCTGACACTCACCCGCGCCCTCACACGTACACTCCCCCTAAAGCGTTGTCGTACCCTCACCTGGACCCTAAACCGTCCCCGTCCCCTAACCCTAACCCTAGACCGAACCCTAACCCTAACCCTTTCCCGAAGCCTGACCCTCACCCGTCCCCTAATCCTAACCCGTACGCCGACACTCACCCGCGCCCTCACACGTACGCTCTCCCTAAAGCGTTGTCGTACCCTCACCTGGACCCTAAACCGTCCCCATCACCTAACCCTAACCCTAGCCCGAACCCTAACCCTAACCCTTCCCCGAAGCCTGACCCTCACCCGTCCCCTAATCCTAACCCGTACGCTGACACTCACCCGCGCCCTCACACGTACGCTCCCCCTAAAGCGTTGTCGTACCCTCACCTGGACCCTAAACCGTCCCCGTCCCCTAACCCTAACCCTAGCCCGAACCCTAACCCTAACCCTTCCCCGAAGCCTGACCCTCACCCGTCCCCTAATCCTAACCCGTACGCTGACACTCACCCGCGCCCTCACACGTACGCTCCCCCTAAAGCGTTGTCGTACCCTCACCTGGACCCTAAACCGTCCCCGTCCCCTAACCCTAGCCCGAACCCTAACCCTAACCCTTCCCCGAAGCCTGACCCTCACCCGTCCCATAATCCTAACCCGTACGCTGACACTCACCCGCGCCCTCACACGTACGCTCCCCATAAAGCGTTGTCGTACACTCACCTGGACCCTAAACCGTCCCCGTCCCCTAACCCTAACCCTAGCCCGAACCCTAACCCTAACCCTTCCCCGAAGCCTGACCCTCACCCGTCCCCTAATCCTAACCCGTACGCCGACACTCACCCGCGCCCTCACACGTACGCTCCCCCTAAAGCGTTGTCGTACCCTCACCTGGACCCTAAACCGTCCCCGTCCCCTAACCCTAACCCTAGCCCGAACCCTAACCCTAACCCTTCCCCGAAGCCTGACCCTCAGCCGTCCCCTAATCCTAACCCGTACGCTGACACTCACCCGCGCCCTCACACGTACGCTCCCCCTAAAGCGTTGTCGTACCCTCACCTGGACCCTAAACCGTCCCCGTCCCCTAACCCTAACCCTAGCCCGAACCCTAACCCTAACCCTTCCCCGAAGCCTGACCCTCACCCGTCCCCTAATCCTAACCCGTACGCTGACACTCACCCGCGCCCTCACACGTACGCTCCCCCTAAAGCGTTGTCGTACCCTCACCTGGACCCTAAACCGTCCCCGGCCCCTAACCCTAACCCTAGCCCGAACCCTAACCCTAAAACTTCCCCGAAGCCTGACCCTCACCCGTCCCCTAATCCTAACCCGTACGCCGACACTCACCCGTGCCCTCACACGTACGCTCCCCCTAAAGCGTTGTCGTACCCTCACCTGGACCCTAAACCGTCCCCGTCCCCTAACCCTAACCCTAGCCCGAACCCTAACCCTAACCCTTCCCCGAAGCCTGACCCTCACCCGTCCCCTAATCCTAACCCGTACGCTGACACTCACCCGCGCCCTCACACGTACGCTCCCCCTAAAGCGTTGTCGTACCCTCACCTGGACCCTAAACCGTCCCCGTCCCCTAACACTAATCCTAGCCCGAACCCTAACCCTAACCCTTCCCCGAAGCCTGACACTCACCCGTCCCCTAATCCTAACCCGTACGCTGACACTCACCCGCGCCCTCACACGTACGCTCCCCCTAAAGTGTTGTCGTACCCTCACCTGGACCCTAAACCGTCCCCGTCCCCTAACCCTAACCCTAGCACGAACCCTAACCCTAACCCTTCCCCGAAGCCTGACCCTCACCCGTCCCCTAATCCTAACCCGTACGCTGACACTCACCCGTGCCCTCACACGTAGGCTCTCCCTAAAGCGTTGTCGTACCCTCACCTGGACCCTAAACCGTCCCCGTCCCCTAACCCTAACCCTAGCCCGAACCCTAACCCTAACCCTTCCCCGAAGCCTGACCCTCACCCGTCCCCTAATCCTAACCCGTACGCTGACACTCACCCGCGCCCTCACACGTACGCTCCCCCTAAAGCGTTGTCGTACCCTCACCTGGACCCTAAACCGTCCCCGTCCCCTAACCCTAACCCTAGCCCGAACCCTAACCCTAACCCTTCCCCGAAGCCTGACCCTCACCCGTCCCCTAATCCTAACCCGTACGCTGACACTCACCCGCGCCCTCACACGTACGCTCCCCCTAAAGCGTTGTCGTACCCTCACCTGGACCCTAAACCGTCCCCGTCCCCTAACCCTAACCCTAGCCCGAACCCTAACCCTAACCCTTCCCCGAAGCCTGACCCTCACCCGTCCCCTAATCCTAACCCGTGCGCCGACACTCACCCGCGCCCTCACACGTACGCTCCCCCTAAAGCGTTGTCGTACCCTCAGCTGGACCCTAAACCGTCCCCGTCCCCTAACCCTAACCCTAACCCTAACCCTTCCCCGAAGCCTGACCCTCACCCGTCCCCTAATCCTAACCCGTACGCTGACACTCACCCGCGCCCTCACACGTACGCTCCCCCTAAAGCGTTGTCGTACCCTCACCTGGACCCTAAACCGTCCCCGTCCCCTAACCCTAACCCTAGCCCGAACCCTAACCCTAACCCTTCCCCGAAGCCTGACCCTCACCCGTCCCCTAATCCTAACCCGTACGCTGACACTCACCCGCGCCCTCACACGTACGCTCCCCCTAAAGCGTTGTCGTACCCTCACCTGGACCCTAAACCGTCCCCGTCCCCTAACCCTAACCCTAGCCCGAACCCTAACCCTAACCCTTCCCCGAAGCCTGACCTTCACCCGTCCCCTAATCCTAACCCGTACGCCGACACTCACCCGCGCCCTCACACGTACGCTCCCCCTAAAGCGTTGTCGTACCCTCACCTGGACCCTAAACCGTCCCCGTCCCCTAACCCTAACCCTAGCCCGAACCCTAACCCTAACCCTTCCCCGAAGCCTGACCCTCAGCCGTCCCCTAATCCTAACCCGTACGCTGACACTCACCCGCGCCCTCACACGTACGCTCCCCCTAAAGCGTTGTCGTACCCTCACCTGGACCCTAAACCGTCCCCGTCCCCTAACCCTAACCCTAGGCCGAACCCTAACCCTAACCCTTCCCCGAACCCTGACCCTCACCCGTCCCCTAATCCTAACCCGTACGCTGACATTCACCCGCGCCCTCACACGTACGCTCCCCCTAAAGCGTTGTCGTACCCTCACCTGGACCCTAAACCGTCCCCGTCCCCTAACCCTAACCCTAGCCCGAACCCTAACCCTAACCCTTCCCCGAAGCCTGACCCTCACCCGTCCCCTAATCCTAACCCGTACGCCGACACTCACCCGCGCCCTCACACGTACGCTCCCCCTAAAGCGTTGTCGTACCCTCACCTGGACCCTAAACCGTCCCCGTCCCGTAACCCTAACCCTAGACCGAACCCTAACCCTAACCCTTCCCCGAAGCCTGACCCTCACCCGTCCCCTAATCCTAACCCGTACGCCGACACTCACCCGCGCCCTCACACGTACGCTCCCCCTAAAGCGTTGTCGTACCCTCACCTGAACCCTAAACCGTCCCCGTCCCCTAACCCTAACCCTAGCCCGAACCCTAACCCTAACCCTTCCCCGAAGCCTGACCCTCACCCGTCCCCTAATCCTAACCCGTACGCTGACACTCACCCGCGCCCTCACACGTACGCTCCCCCTAAAGCGTTGTCGTACCCTCACCTGGACCCTAAACCGTCCCCGTCCCCTAACCCTAACCCTAGCCCGAACCCTAACCCTAACCCTTCCCCGAAGCCTGACCCTCACCCGTCCCCTAATCCTAACCCGTACGCTGACACTCACCCGCGCCCTCACACGTACGCTCCCCCTAAAGCGTTGTCGTACCCTCACCTGGACCCTAAACCGTCCCCGTCCCCTAACCCTAACCCTAGCCCGAACCCTAACCCTAACCCTTCCCCGAAGCCTGACCCTCACCCGTCCCCTAATCCTAACCCGTACGCTGACACTCACCCGCGCCCTCACACGTACGCTCCCCCTAAAGCGTTGTCGTACCCTCACCTGGACCCTAAACCTTCCCCGTCCCCTAACCCTAACCGTAGCCCGAACCCTAACCCTAACACTTCCCCGAAGCCTGACCCTCACCCGTCCCCTAATCCTAACCCGTACGCTGACACTCACCCGCGCCCTTACACGTACGCTCCCCCTAAAGCGTTGTCGTACCCTCACCTGAACCCTAAACCGTCCCCGTCCCCTAACCCTAACCCTAGCCCGAACCCTAACCCTAAACCTTCCCCGAAGCCTGACACTCAGACGTCCCCTAATCCTAACCCGTACGCTGACACTCACCCGCGCCCTCACACGTACGCTCCCCCTAAAGCGTTGTCGTACCCTCACCTGGACCCTAAACCGTCCCCGTCCCCTAACCCTAACCCTAGCCCGAACCCTAACCCTAACCCTTCCCCGAAGCCTGACCCTCATCCGTCCCCTAATCCTAAACCGTACGCTGACACTCACCCGCGCCCTCACACGTACGCTCCCCCTAAAGCGTTGTCGTACCCTCACCTGGACCCTAAACCGTCCCCGTCCCCTAACCCTAACCCTAGCCCGAACCCTAACCCTAACCCTTCCCCGAAGCCTGACCCTCACCCGTCCCCTTATCCTAACCCGTACGCTGACACTCACCCGCGCCCTCACACGTACACTCCCCCTAAAGCGTTGTCGTACCCTCACCTGGACCCTAAACCGTCCCCGTCCCCTAACCCTAACCCTAGACCGAACCCTAACCCTAACCCTTTCCCGAAGCCTGACCCTCACCCGTCCCCTAATCCTAACCCGTACGCCGACACTCACCCGCGCCCTCACACGTACGCTCCCCCTAAAGCGTTGTCGTACCCTCACCTGGACCCTAAACCGTCCCCGTCCCCTAACCCTAGCCCGAACCCTAACCCTAACCCTTCCCCGAAGCCTGACCCTCACCCGTCCCATAATCCTAACCCGTACGCTGACACTCACCCGCGCCCTCACACGTACGCTCCCCATAAAGCGTTGTCGTACACTCACCTGGACCCTAAACCGTCCCCGTCCCCTAACCCTAACCCTAGCCCGAACCCTAACCCTAACCCTTCCCCGAAGCCTGACCCTCACCCGTCCCCTAATCCTAACCCGTACGCCGACACTCACCCGCGCCCTCACACGTACGCTCCCCCTAAAGCGTTGTCGTACCCTCACCTGGACCCTAAACCGTCCCCGTCCCCTAACCCTAACCCTAGCCCGAACCCTAACCCTAACCCTTCCCCGAAGCCTGACCCTCAGCCGTCCCCTAATCCTAACCCGTACGCTGACACTCACCCGCGCCCTCACACGTACGCTCCCCCTAAAGCGTTGTCGTACCCTCACCTGGAACCTAAACCGTCCCCGTCCCCTAACCCTAACCCTAGACCGAACCCTAACCCTAACCCTTCCCCGAAGCCTGACCCTCACCCGTCCCCTAATCCTAACCCGTACGCCGACACTCACCCGCGCCCTCACACGTACGCTCCCCCTAAAGCGTTGTCGTACCCTCACCTGGACCCTAAACCGTCCCCGTCCCCTAACCCTAACCCTAGCCCGAACCCTAACCCTAACCCTTCCCCGAAGCCTGACCCTCACCCGTCCCCTAATCCTAACCCGTACGCTGACACTCACCCGCGCCCTCACACGTACGCTCCCCCTAAAGCGTTGTCGTACCCTCACCTGGACCCTAAACCGTCCCCGTCCCCTAACCCTAACCCTAGCCCGAACCCTAACCCTAACCCTTCCCCGAAGCCTGACCCTCACCCGTCCCCTAATCCTAACCCGTACGCTGACACTCACCCGCGCCCTCACACGTACGCTCCCCCTAAAGCGTTGTCGTACCCTCACCTGGACCCTAAACCGTCCCCGTCCCCTAACCCTAACCCTAGACCGAACCCTAACCCTAACCCTTCCCCGAAGCCTGACCCTCACCCGTCCCCTAATCCTAACCCGTACGCCGACACTCACCCGCGCCCTCACACGTACGCTCCCCCTAAAGCGTTGTCGTACCCTCACCTGGACCCTAAACCTTCCCCGTCCCCTAACCCTAACCCTAGCCCGAACCCTAACCCTAACCCTTCCCCGAAGCCTGACCCTCACCCGTCCCCTAATCCTAACCCGTACGCTGACACTCACCCGCGCCCTCACACGTACGCTCCCCCTAAAGCCTTGTCGTACCCTCACCTGGACCCTAAACCGTCCCCGTCCCCTAACCCTAACCCTAGCCCGAACCCTAACCCTAACCCTTCCCCGAAGCCTGACCCTCATCCGTCCCCTAATCCTAAACCGTACGCTGACACTCACCCGCGCCCTCACACGTACGCTCCCCCTAAAGCGTTGTCGTACCGTCACCTGGACCCTAAACCGTCCCCGTCCCCTAACCCTAACCCTAGCCCGAACCCTAACCCTAACCCTTCCCCGAAGCCTGACCCTCACCCGTCCCCTTATCCTAACCCGTACGCTGACACTCACCCGCGCCCTCACACGTACACTCCCCCTAAAGCGTTGTCGTACCCTCACCTGGACCCTAAACCGTCCCCGTCCCCTAACCCTAACCCTAGACCGAACCCTAACCCTAACCCTTTCCCGAAGCCTGACCCTCACCCGTCCCCTAATCCTAACCCGTACGCTGACACTCACCCGCGCCCTCACACGTACGCTCTCCCTAAAGCGTTGTCGTACCCTCACCTGGACCCTAAACCGTCCCCATCACCTAACCCTAACCCTAGCCCGAACCCTAACCCTAACCCTTCCCCGAAGCCTGACCCTCACCCGTCCCCTAATCCTAACCCGTACGCTGACACTCACCCGCGCCCTCACACGTACGCTCCCCCTAAAGCGTTGTCGTACCCTCACCTGGACCCTAAACCGTCCCCGTCCCCTAACCCTAACCCTAGCCCGAACCCTAACCCTAACCCTTCCCCGAAGCCTGACCCTCACCCGTCCCCTAATCCTAACCCGTACGCTGACACTCACCCGCGCCCTCACACGTACGCTCCCCCTAAAGCGTTGTCGTACCCTCACCTGGACCCTAAACCGTCCCCGTCCCCTAACCCTAGCCCGAACCCTAACCCTAACCCTTCCCCGAAGCCTGACCCTCACCCGTCCCATAATCCTAACCCGTACGCTGACACTCACCCGCGCCCTCACACGTACGCTCCCCATAAAGCGTTGTCGTACACTCACCTGGACCCTAAACCGTCCCCGTCCCCTAACCCTAACCCTAGCCCGAACCCTAACCCTAACCCTTCCCCGAAGCCTGACCCTCACCCGTCCCCTAATCCTAACCCGTACGCCGACACTCACCCGCGCCCTCACACGTACGCTCCCCCTAAAGCGTTGTCGTACCCTCACCTGGACCCTAAACCGTCCCCGTCCCCTAACCCTAACCCTAGCCCGAACCCTAACCCTAACCCTTCCCCGAAGCCTGACCCTCACCCGTCCCCTAATCCTAACCCGTACGCTGACACTCACCCGCGCCCTCACACGTACGCTCCCCCTAAAGCGTTGTCGTACCCTCACCTGGACCCTAAACCTTCCCCGTCCCCTAACCCTAACCCTAGCCCGAACCCTAACACTAACCCTTCCCCGAAGCCTGACCCTCACCCGTCCCCTAATCCTAACCCGTACGCTGACACTCACCCACGCCCTCACACGTACGCTCCCCCTAAAGCGTTGTCGTACCCTAACCTGGACCCTAAACCGTCCCCGTCCCCTAACCCTAACCCTAGCCCGAACCCTAACCCTAACCCTTCCCCGAAGCCTGACCCTCACCCGTCCCCTAATCCTAACCCGTACGCTGACACTCACCCGCGCCCTCACACGTACGCTCCCCCTAAAGCGTTGTCGTACCCTCACCTGGACCCTAAACCTTCCCCGTCCCCTAACCCTAACCCTAGCCCGAACCCTAACACTAACCCTTCCCCGAAGCCTGACCCTCACCCGTCCCCTAATCCTAACCCGTACGCTGACACTCACCCACGCCCTCACACGTACGCTCCCCCTAAAGCGTTGTCGTACCCTAACCTGGACCCTAAACCGTCCCCGTCCCCTAACCCTAACCCTAGCCCGAACCCTAACCCTAACCCTTCCCCGAAGCCTGACCCTCACCCGTCCCCTAATCCTAACCCGTACGCTGACATTCACCCGCGCCCTCACACGTACGCTCCCCCTAAAGCGTTGTCGTACCCTCACCTGGACCCTAAACCGTCCCCGTCCCCTAAGCCTAACCCTAGCCCGAACCCTAACCCTAACCCTTCCCCGGAGCCTGACCCTCACCCGTCCCCTAATCCTAACCCGTACGCTGACACTCACCCGCGCCCTCACACGTACGCTCCCCCTAAAGCGTTGTCGTACCCTCACCTGGACCCTAAACCGTCCCCGTCCCCTAACCCTAACCCTAGACCGAACCCTAACCCTAACCCTTCCCCGAAGCCTGACCCTCACCCGTCCCCTAATCCTAACCCGTACGCCGACACTCACCCGCGCCCTCACACGTACGCTCCCCCTAAAGCGTTGTCGTACCCTCACCTGGACCCTAAACCTTCCCCGTCCCCTAACCCTAACCCTAGCCCGAACCCTAACCCTAACCCTTCCCCGAAGCCTGACCCTCACCCGTCCCCTAATCCTAACCCGTACGCTGACACTCACCCGCGCCCTCACACGTACGCTCCCCCTAAAGCGTTGTCGTACCCTCACCTGGACCCTAAACCGTCCCCGTCCCCTAACCCTAACCCTAGCCCGAACCCTAACCCTAACCCTTCCCCGAAGCCTGACCCTCATCCGTCCCCTAATCCTAAACCGTACGCTGACACTCACCCGCGCCCTCACACGTACGCTCCCCCTAAAGCGTTGTCGTACCCTCACCTGGACCCTAAACCGTCCCCGTCCCCTAACCCTAACCCTAGCCCTAACCCTAACCCTAACCCTTCCCCGAAGCCTGACCCTCACCCGTCCCCTTATCCTAACCCGTACGCTGACACTCACCCGCGCCCTCACACGTACGCTCCCCCTAAAGCGTTGTCGTACCCTCACCTGGACCCTAAACCGTCCCCGTCCCCTAACCCTAACCCTAGACCGAACCCTAACCCTAACCCTTTCCCGAAGCCTGACCCTCACCCGTCCCCTAATCCTAACCCGTACGCCGACACTCACCCGCGCCCTCACACGTACGCTCTCCCTAAAGCGTTGTCGTACCCTCACCTGGACCCTAAACCGTCCCCGTCACCTAACCCTAACCCTAGCCCGAACCCTAACCCTAACCCTTCCCCGAAGCCTGACCCTCACCCGTCCCCTAATCCTAACCCGTACGCTGACACTCACCCGCGCCCTCACACGTACGCTCCCCCTAAAGCATTGTCGTACCCTCACCTGGACCCTAAACCGTCCCCGTCCCCTAACCCTAACCCTAGCCCGAACCCTAACCCTAACCCTTCCCCGAAGCCTGACCCTCACCCGTCCCCTAATCCTAACCCGTACGCTGACACTCACCCGCGCCCTCACACGTACGCTCCCCCTAAAGCGTTGTCGTACCCTCACCTGGACCCTAAACCGTCCCCGTCCCCTAACCCTAACCCTAGCCCGAACCCTAACCCTAACCCTTCCCCGAAGCCTGACCCTCACCCGTCCCCTAATCCTAACCCGTACGCTGACACTCACCCGCGCCCTCACACGTACGCTCCCCCTAAAGCGTTGTCGTACCCTCACCTGGACCCTAAACCGTCCCCGTCCCCTAACCCTAACCCTAGCCCGAACCCTAACCCTAACCCTTCCCCGAAGCCTGACCCTCACCCGTCCCCTACTCCTAACCCGTACGCTGACACTCACCCGCGCCCTCACACGTACGCTCCCCCTAAAGCGTTGTCGTACCCTCACCTGGACCCTAAACCGTCCCCGTCCCCTAACCCTAACCCTAGCCCGAACCCTAACCCTAACTCTTCCCCGAAGCCTGACCCTCACCCGTACCCTAATCCTAACCCGTACGCTGAGACTCACCCGCGCCCTCACACGTACGCTCCCCCTAAAGCGTTGTCGTACCCTCACCTGGACCCTAAACCGTCCCCGTCCCCTAAGCCTAACCCTAGCCCGAACCCTAACCCTAACCCTTCCCCGAAGCCTGACCCTCACCCTTCCCCTAATCCTAACCCGTACGCTGTCACTCACCCGCGCCCTCACACGTGCGCTCCCCCTAAAGCGTTTTCGTACCCTCACCTGGACCCTAAACCGTCCCCGTCCCCTAACCCTAACCCTAGCCCGAACCCTAACCCTAACACTTCCCCGAAGCCTGACCCTCACCCGTCCCCTAATCCTAACCCGTACGCTGACACTCACCCGCGCCCTCACACGTACGCTCCCCCTAAAGCGTTGTCGTACCCTCACCTGGACCCTAAACCGTCCCCGTCCCCTAACCCTAACCCTAGCCCGAACCCTAACCCTAACCCTTCCCCGAAGCCTGACCCTCACCCGTCCCCTAATCCTAACCCGTACGCTGACACTCACCCGCGCCCTCACACGTACGCTCCCCCTAAAGCGTTGTCGTACCCTCACCTGGACCCTAAACCGTCCCCGTCCCCTAACCCTAACCCTAGCCCGAACCCTAACCCTAACCCTTCCCCGAAGCCTGACCCTCACCCGTCCCCTAATCCTAACCCGTACGCTGACACTCACCCGCGCCCTCACACGTACGCTCCCCCTAAAGCGTTGTCGTACCCTCACCTGGACCCTAAACCTTCCCCGTCCCCTAACCCTAACCGTAGCCCGAACCCTAACCCTAACACTTCCCCGAAGCCTGACCCTCACCCGTCCCCTAATCCTAACCCGTACGCTGACACTCACCCGCGCCCTCACACGTACGCTCCCCCTAAAGCGTTGTCGTACCCTCACCTGGACCCTAAACCGTCCCCGTCCCCTAACCCTAACCCTAGCACGAACCCTAACCCTAAACCTTCCCCGAAGCCTGACACTCAGACGTCCCCTAATCCTAACCCGTACGCTGACACTCACCCGCGCCCTCACACGTACGCTCCCCCTAAAGCGTTGTCGTACCCTCACCTGGACCCTAAACCGTCCCCGTCCCCTAACCCTAACCCTAGCCCGAACCCTAACCCTAACCCTTCCCCGAAGCCTGACCCTCACCCGTCCCCTAATCCTAACCCGTACGCTGACACTCACCCGCGCCCTCACACGTACGCTCCCCCTAAAGCGTTGTCGTACCCTCACCTGGACCCTAAACCGTCCCCGTCCCCTAACCCTAACCCTAGACCGAACCCTAACCCTAACACTTCCCCGAAGCCTGACCCTCACCCGTCCCCTAATCCTAACCCGTACGCCGACACTCACCCGCGCCCTCACACGTACGCTCCCCCTAAAGCGTTGTCGTACCCTCACCTGGACCCTAAACCTTCCCCGTCCCCTAACCCTAACCCTAGCCCGAACCCTAACCCTAACCCTTCCCCGAAGCCTGACCCTCACCCGTCCCCTAATCCTAACCCGTACGCTGACACTCACCCGCGCCCTCACACGTACGCTCCCCCTAAAGCGTTGTCGTACCCTCACCTGGACCCTAAACCGTCCCCGTCCCCTAACCCTAACCCTAGCCCGAACCCTAACCCTAACCCTTCCCCGAAGCCTGACCCTCATCCGTCCCCTAATCCTAAACCGTACGCTGACACTCACCCGCGCCCTCACACGTACGCTCCCCCTAAAGCGTTGTCGTACCCTCACCTGGACCCTAAACCGTCCCCGTCCCCTAACCCTAACCCTAGCCCGAACCCTAACCCTAACCCTTCCCCGAAGCCTGACCCTCACCCGTCCCCTTATCCTAACCCGTACGCTGACACTCACCCGCGCCCTCACACGTACACTCCCCCTAAAGCGTTGTCGTACCCTCACCTGGACCCTAAACCGTCCCCGTCCCCTAACCCTAACCCTAGACCGAACCCTAACCCTAACCCTTTCCCGAAGCCTGACCCTCACCCGTCCCCTAATCCTAACCCGTACGCCGACACTCACCCGCGCCCTCACACGTACGCTCTCCCTAAAGCGTTGTCGTACCCTCACCTGGACCCTAAACCGTCCCCATCACCTAACCCTAACCCTAGCCCGAACCCTAACCCTAACCCTTCCCCGAAGCCTGACCCTCACCCGTCCCCTAATCCTAACCCGTACGCTGACACTCACCCGCGCCCTCACACGTACGCTCCCCCTAAAGCGTTGTCGTACCCTCACCTGGACCCTAAACCGTCCCCGTCCCCTAACCCTAACCCTAGCCCGAACCCTAACCCTAACCCTTCCCCGAAGCCTGACCCTCACCCGTCCCCTAATCCTAACCCGTACGCTGACACTCACCCGCGCCCTCACACGTACGCTCCCCCTAAAGCGTTGTCGTACCCTCACCTGGACCCTAAACCGTCCCCGTCCCCTAACCCTAGCCCGAACCCTAACCCTAACCCTTCCCCGAAGCCTGACCCTCACCCGTCCCATAATCCTAACCCGTACGCTGACACTCACCCGCGCCTCACACGTACGCTCCCCATAAAGCGTTGTCGTACACTCACCTGGACCCTAAACCGTCCCCGTCCCCTAACCCTAACCCTAGCCCGAACCCTAACCCTAACCCTTCCCGAAGCCTGACCCTCACCCGTCCCCTAATCCTAACCCGTACGCCGACACTCACCCGCGCCCTCACACGTACGCTCCCCCTAAAGCGTTGTCGTACCCTCACCTGGACCCTAAACCGTCCCCGTCCCCTAACCCTAACCCTACCCCGAACCCTAACCCTAACCCTTCCCCGAAGCCTGACCCTCACCCGTCCCCTAATCCTAACCCGTACGCTGACACTCACCCGCGCCCTCACACGTACGCTCCCCCTAAAGCGTTGTCGTACCCTCACCTGGACCCTAAACCTTCCCCGTCCCCTAACCCTAACCCTAGCCCGAACCCTAACCCTAACCCTTCCCCGAAGCCTGACCCTCACCCGTCCCCTAATCCTAACCCGTACGCTGACACTCACCCACGCCCTCACACGTACGCTCCCCCTAAAGCGTTGTCGTACCCTAACCTGGACCCTAAACCGTCCCCGTCCCCTAACCCTAACCCTAGCCCGAACCCTAACCCTAACACTTCCCCGAAGCCTGACCCTCACCCGTCCCCTAATCCTAACCCGTACGCTGACATTCACCCGCGCCCTCACACGTACGCTCCCCCTAAAGCGTTGTCGTACCCTCACCTGGACCCTAAACCGTCCCCGTCCCCTAACCCTAACCCTAGCCCGAACCCTAACCCTAACCCTTCCCCGAAGCCTGACCCTCACCCGTCCCCTAATCCTAACCCGTACGCTGACACTCACCCGCGCCCTCACACGTACGCTCCCCCTAAAGCGTTGTCGTACCCTCACCTGGACCCTAAACCGTCCCCGTCCCCTAACCCTAACCCTAGACCGAACCCTAACCCTAACCCTTCCCCGAAGCCTGACCCTCACCCGTCCCCTAATCCTAACCCGTACGCCGACACTCACCCGCGCCCTCACACGTACGCTCCCCCTAAAGCGTTGTCGTACCCTCACCTGGACCCTAAACCTTCCCCGTCCCCTAACCCTAACCCTAGCCCGAACCCTAACCCTAACCCTTCCCCGAAGCCTGACCCTCACCCGTCCCCTAATCCTAACCCGTACGCTGACACTCACCCGCGCCCTCACACGTACGCTCCCCCTAAAGCGTTGTCGTACCCTCACCTGGACCCTAAACCGTCCCCGTCCCCTAACCCTAACCCTAGCCCGAACCCTAACCCTAACCCTTCCCCGAAGCCTGACCCTCATCCGTCCCCTAATCCTAAACCGTACGCTGACACTCACCCGCGCCCTCACACGTACGCTCCCCCTAAAGCGTTGTCGTACCCTCACCTGGACCCTAAACCGTCCCCGTCCCCTAACCCTAACCCTAGCCCTAACCCTAACCCTAACCCTTCCCCGAAGCCTGACCCTCACCCGTCCCCTTATCCTAACCCGTACGCTGACACTCACCCGCGCCCTCACACGTACGCTCCCCCTAAAGCGTTGTCGTACCCTCACCTGGACCCTAAACCGTCCCCGTCCCCTAACCCTAACCCTAGACCGAACCCTAACCCTAACCCTTTCCCGAAGCCTGACCCTCACCCGTCCCCTAATCCTAACCCGTACGCCGACACTCACCCGCGCCCTCACACGTACGCTCTCCCTAAAGCGTTGTCGTACCCTCACCTGGACCCTAAACCGTCCCCGTCACCTAACCCTAACCCTAGCCCGAACCCTAACCCTAACCCTTCCCCGAAGCCTGACCCTCACCCGTCCCCTAATCCTAACCCGTACGCTGACACTCACCCGCGCCCTCACACGTACGCTCCCCCTAAAGCGTTGTCGTACCCTCACCTGGACCCTAAACCGTCCCCGTCCCCTAACCCTAACCCTAGCCCGAACCCTAACCCTAACCCTTCCCCGAAGCCTGACCCTCACCCGTCCCCTAATCCTAACCCGTACGCTGACACTCACCCGCGCCCTCACACGTACGCTCCCCCTAAAGCGTTGTCGTACCCTCACCTGGACCCTAAACCGTCCCCGTCCCCTAACCCTAACCCTAGCCCGAACCCTAACCCTAACCCTTCCCCGAAGCCTGACCCTCACCCGTCCCCTAATCCTAACCCGTACGCTGACACTCACCCGCGCCCTCACACGTACGCTCCCCCTAAAGCGTTGTCGTACCCTCACCTGGACCCTAAACCGTCCCCGTCCCCTAACCCTAACCCTAGCCCGAACCCTAACCCTAACCCTTCCCCGAAGCCTGACCCTCACCCGTCCCCTACTCCTAACCCGTACGCTGACACTCACCCGCGCCCTCACACGTACGCTCCCCCTAAAGCGTTGTCGTACCCTCACCTGGACCCTAAACCGTCCCCGTCCCCTAACCCTAACCCTAGCCCGAACCCTAACCCTAACTCTTCCCCGAAGCCTGACCCTCACCCGTACCCTAATCCTAACCCGTACGCTGAGACTCACCCGCGCCCTCACACGTACGCTCCCCCTAAAGCGTTGTCGTACCCTCACCTGGACCCTAAACCGTCCCCGTCCCCTAAGCCTAACCCTAGCCCGAACCCTAACCCTAACCCTTCCCCGAAGCCTGACCCTCACCCGTCCCCTAATCCTAACCCGTACGCTGTCACTCACCGGCGCCCTCACACGTGCGCTCCCCCTAAAGCGTTTTCGTACCCTCACCTGGACCCTAAACCGTCCCCGTCCCCTAACCCTAACCCTAGCCCGAACCCTAACCCTAACACTTCCCCGAAGCCTGACCCTCACCCGTCCCCTAATCCTAACCCGTACGCTGACACTCACCCGCGCCCTCACACGTACGCTCCCCCTAAAGCGTTGTCGTACCCTCACCTGGACCCTAAACCGTCCCCGTCCCCTAACCCTAACCCTAGCCCGAACCCTAACCCTAACCCTTCCCCGAAGCCTGACCCTCACCCGTCCCCTAATCCTAACCCGTACGCTGACACTCACCCGCGCCCTCACACGTACGCTCCCCCTAAAGCGTTGTCGTACCCTCACCTGGACCCTAAACCGTCCCCGTCCCCTAACCCTAACCCTAGCCCGAACCCTAACCCTAACCCTTCCCCGAAGCCTGACCCTCACCCGTCCCCTAATCCTAACCCGTACGCTGACACTCACCCGCGCCCTCACACGTACGCTCCCCCTAAAGCGTTGTCGTACCCTCACCTGGACCCTAAACCTTCCCCGTCCCCTAACCCTAACCGTAGCCCGAACCCTAACCCTAACACTTCCCCGAAGCCTGACCCTCACCCGTCCCCTAATCCTAACCCGTACGCTGACACTCACCCGCGCCCTCACACGTACGCTCCCCCTAAAGCGTTGTCGTACCCTCACCTGGACCCTAAACCGTCCCCGTCCCCTAACCCTAACCCTAGCACGAACCCTAACCCTAAACCTTCCCCGAAGCCTGACACTCAGACGTCCCCTAATCCTAACCCGTACGCTGACACTCACCCGCGCCCTCACACGTACGCTCCCCCTAAAGCGTTGTCGTACCCTCACCTGGACCCTAAACCGTCCCCGTCCCCTAACCCTAACCCTAGCCCGAACCCTAACCCTAACCCTTCCCCGAAGCCTGACCCTCACCCGTCCCCTTATCCTAACCCGTACGCTGACACTCACCCGTGCCCTCACACGTACACTCCCCCTAAAGCGTTGTCGTACCCTCACCTGGACCCTAAACCGTCCCCGTCCCCTAACCCTAACCCTAGACCGAACCCTAACCCTAACCCTTCCCCGAAGCCTGACCCTCACCCGTCCCCTAATCCTAACCCGTACGCCGACACTCACCCGCGCCCTCACACGTACGCTCTCCCTAAAGCGTTGTCGTACCCTCACCTGGACCCTAAACCGTCCCCATCACCTAACCCTAACCCTAGCCCGAACCCTAACCCTAACCCTTCCCCGAAGCCTGACCCTCACCCGTCCCCTAATCCTAACCCGTACGCTGACACTCACCCGCGCCCTCACACGTACGCTCCCCCTAAAGCGTTGTCGTACCCTCACCTGGACCCTAAACCGTCCCCGTCCCCTAACCCTAACCCTAGCCCGAACCCTAACCCTAACCCTTCCCCGAAGCCTGACCCTCACCCGTCCCCTAATCCTAACCCGTACGCTGACACTCACCCGCGCCCTCACACGTACGCTCCCCCTAAAGCGTTGTCGTACCCTCACCTGGACCCTAAACCGTCCCCGTCCCCTAACCCTAACCCTAGACCGAACCCTAACCCTAACCCTTCCCCGAAGCCTGACCCTCACCCGTCCCCTAATCCTAACCCGTACGCCGACACTCACCCGCGCCCTCACACGTACGCTCCCCATAAAGCGTTGTCGTACCCTCACCTGGACCCTAAACCTTCCCCGTCCCCTAACCCTAACCCTAGCCCGAACCCTAACCCTAACCCTTCCCCGAAGCCTGACCCTCACCCGTCCCCTAATCCTAACCCGTACGCTGACACTCACCCGCGCCCTCACACGTACGCTCCCCCTAAAGCGTTGTCGTACCCTCACCTGGACCCTAAACCGTCCCCGTCCCCTAACCCTAACCCTAGCCCGAACCCTAACCCTAACCCTTCCCCGAAGCCTGACCCTCACCCGTCCCCTAATCCTAACCCGTACGCTGACACTCACCCGCGCCCTCACACGTACGCTCCCCCTAAAGCGTTGTCGTACCCTCACCTGGACCCTAAACCGTCCCCGTCCCCTAACCCTAACCCTAGCCCGAACCCTAACCCTAACCCTTCCCCGAAGCCTGACCCTCACCCGTCCCCTACTCCTAACCCGTACGCTGACACTCACCCGCGCCCTCACACGTACGCTCCCCCTAAAGCGTTGTCGTACCCTCACCTGGACCCTAAACCGTCCCCGTCCCCTAACCCTAACCCTAGCCCGAACCCTAACCCTAACTCTTCCCCGAAGCCTGACCCTCACCCGTACCCTAATCCTAACCCGTACGCTGAGACTCACCCGCGCCCTCACACGTACGCTCCCCCTAAAGCGTTGTCGTACCCTCACCTGGACCCTAAACCGTCCCCGTCCCCTAAGCCTAACCCTAGCCCGAACCCTAACCCTAACCCTTCCCCGAAGCCTGACCCTCACCCGTCCCCTAATCCTAACCCGTACGCTGTCACTCACCGGCGCCCTCACACGTGCGCTCCCCCTAAAGCGTTTTCGTACCCTCACCTGGACCCTAAACCGTCCCCGTCCCCTAACCCTAACCCTAGCCCGAACCCTAACCCTAACACTTCCCCGAAGCCTGACCCTCACCCGTCCCCTAATCCTAACCCGTACGCTGACACTCACCCGCGCCCTCACACGTACGCTCCCCCTAAAGCGTTGTCGTACCCTCACCTGGACCCTAAACCGTCCCCGTCCCCTAACCCTAACCCTAGCCCGAACCCTAACCCTAACCCTTCCCCGAAGCCTGACCCTCACCCGTCCCCTAATCCTAACCCGTACGCTGACACTCACCCGCGCCCTCACACGTACGCTCCCCCTAAAGCGTTGTCGTACCCTCACCTGGACCCTAAACCGTCCCCGTCCCCTAACCCTAACCCTAGCCCGAACCCTAACCCTAACCCTTCCCCGAAGCCTGACCCTCACCCGTCCCCTAATCCTAACCCGTACGCTGACACTCACCCGCGCCCTCACACGTACGCTCCCCCTAAAGCGTTGTCGTACCCTCACCTGGACCCTAAACCTTCCCCGTCCCCTAACCCTAACCGTAGCCCGAACCCTAACCCTAACACTTCCCCGAAGCCTGACCCTCACCCGTCCCCTAATCCTAACCCGTACGCTGACACTCACCCGCGCCCTCACACGTACGCTCCCCCTAAAGCGTTGTCGTACCCTCACCTGGACCCTAAACCGTCCCCGTCCCCTAACCCTAACCCTAGCACGAACCCTAACCCTAAACCTTCCCCGAAGCCTGACACTCAGACGTCCCCTAATCCTAACCCGTACGCTGACACTCACCCGCGCCCTCACACGTACGCTCCCCCTAAAGCGTTGTCGTACCCTCACCTGGACCCTAAACCGTCCCCGTCCCCTAACCCTAACCCTAGCCCGAACCCTAACCCTAACCCTTCCCCGAAGCCTGACCCTCACCCGTCCCCTTATCCTAACCCGTACGCTGACACTCACCCGTGCCCTCACACGTACACTCCCCCTAAAGCGTTGTCGTACCCTCACCTGGACCCTAAACCGTCCCCGTCCCCTAACCCTAACCCTAGACCGAACCCTAACCCTAACCCTTCCCCGAAGCCTGACCCTCACCCGTCCCCTAATCCTAACCCGTACGCCGACACTCACCCGCGCCCTCACACGTACGCTCTCCCTAAAGCGTTGTCGTACCCTCACCTGGACCCTAAACCGTCCCCATCACCTAACCCTAACCCTAGCCCGAACCCTAACCCTAACCCTTCCCCGAAGCCTGACCCTCACCCGTCCCCTAATCCTAACCCGTACGCTGACACTCACCCGCGCCCTCACACGTACGCTCCCCCTAAAGCGTTGTCGTACCCTCACCTGGACCCTAAACCGTCCCCGTCCCCTAACCCTAACCCTAGCCCGAACCCTAACCCTAACCCTTCCCCGAAGCCTGACCCTCACCCGTCCCCTAATCCTAACCCGTACGCTGACACTCACCCGCGCCCTCACACGTACGCTCCCCCTAAAGCGTTGTCGTACCCTCACCTGGACCCTAAACCGTCCCCGTCCCCTAACCCTAACCCTAGACCGAACCCTAACCCTAACCCTTCCCCGAAGCCTGACCCTCACCCGTCCCCTAATCCTAACCCGTACGCCGACACTCACCCGCGCCCTCACACGTACGCTCCCCATAAAGCGTTGTCGTACCCTCACCTGGACCCTAAACCTTCCCCGTCCCCTAACCCTAACCCTAGCCCGAACCCTAACCCTAACCCTTCCCCGAAGCCTGACCCTCACCCGTCCCCTAATCCTAACCCGTACGCTGACACTCACCCGCGCCCTCACACGTACGCTCCCCCTAAAGCGTTGTCGTACCCTCACCTGGACCCTAAACCGTCCCCGTCCCCTAACCCTAACCCTAGCCCGAACCCTAACCCTAACCCTTCCCCGAAGCCTGACCCTCATCCGTCCCCTAATCCTAAACCGTACGCTGACACTCACCCGCGCCCTCACACGTATGCTCCCCCTAAAGCGTTGTCGTACCCTCACCTGGACCCTAAACCGTCCCCGTCCCCTAACCCTAACCCTAGCCCTAACCCTAACCCTAACCCTTCCCCGAAGCCTGACCCTCACCCGTCCCCTTATCCTAACCCGTACGCTGACACTCACCCGCGCCCTCACACGTACGCTCCCCCTAAAGCGTTGTCGTACCCTCACCTGGACCCTAAACCGTCCCCGTCCCCTAACCCTAACCCTAGACCGAACCCTAACCCTAACCCTTTCCCGAAGCCTGACCCTCACCCGTCCCCTAATCCTAACCCGTACGCCGACACTCACCCGCGCCCTCACACGTACGCTCTCCCTAAAGCGTTGTCGTACCCTCACCTGGACCCTAAACCGTCCCCGTCACCTAACCCTAACCCTAGCCCGAACCCTAACCCTAACCCTTCCCCGAAGCCTGACCCTCACCCGTCCCCTAATCCTAACCCGTACGCTGACACTCACCCGCGCCCTCACACGTACGCTCCCCCTAAAGCGTTGTCGTACCCTCACCTGGACCCTAAACCGTCCCCGTCCCCTAACCCTAACCCTAGCCCGAACCCTAACCCTAACCCTTCCCCGAAGCCTGACCCTCACCCGTCCCCTAATCCTAACCCGTACGCTGACACTCACCCGCGCCCTCACACGTACGCTCCCCCTAAAGCGTTGTCGTACCCTCACCTGGACCCTAAACCGTCCCCGTCCCCTAACCCTAACCCTAGCCCGAACCCTAACCCTAACCCTTCCCCGAAGCCTGACCCTCACCCGTCCCCTAATCCTAACCCGTACGCTGACACTCACCCGCGCCCTCACACGTACGCTCCCCCTAAAGCGTTGTCGTACCCTCACCTGGACCCTAAACCGTCCCCGTCCCCTAACCATAACCCTAGCCCGAACCCTAACCCTAACCCTTCCCCGAAGCCTGACCCTCACCCGTCCCCTACTCCTAACCCGTACGCTGACACTCACCCGCGCCCTCACACGTACGCTCCCCCTAAAGCGTTGTCGTACCCTCACCTGGACCCTAAACCGTCCCCGTCCCCTAACCCTAACCCTAGCCCGAACCCTAACCCTAACTCTTCCCCGAAGCCTGACCCTCACCCGTACCCTAATCCTAACCCGTACGCTGAGACTCACCCGCGCCCTCACACGTACGCTCCCCCTAAAGCGTTGTCGTACCCTCACCTGGACCCTAAACCGTCCCCGTCCCCTAAGCCTAACCCTAGCCCGAACCCTAACCCTAACCCTTCCCCGAAGCCTGACCCTCACCCGTCCCCTAATCCTAACCCGTACGCTGTCACTCACCGGCGCCCTCACACGTGCGCTCCCCCTAAAGCGTTTTCGTACCCTCACCTGGACCCTAAACCGTCCCCGTCCCCTAACCCTAACCCTAGCCCGAACCCTAACCCTAACACTTCCCCGAAGCCTGACCCTCACCCGTCCCCTAATCCTAACCCGTACGCTGACACTCACCCGCGCCCTCACACGTACGCTCCCCCTAAAGCGTTGTCGTACCCTCACCTGGACCCTAAACCGTCCCCGTCCCCTAACCCTAACCCTAGCCCGAACCCTAACCCTAACACTTCCCCGAAGCCTGACCCTCACCCGTCCCCTAATCCTAACCCGTTCGCTGACACTCACCCGCGCCCTCACACGTACGCTCCCCCTAAAGAGTTGTCGTACCCTCACCTGGACCCTAAACCGTCCCCGTCCCCTAACCCTAACCCTAGCCCGAACCCTAACCCTAACCCTTCCCCGAAGCCTGACCCTCACCCGTCCCCTAATCCTAACCCGTACGCTGACACTCACCTGCGCCCTCACACGTATGCTACCCCTAAAGCATTGTCGTACCCTCACCTGGACCCTAAACCGTCCCCGTCCCCTAAGCCTAACCCTAGCCCGAACCCTAACCCTAACCCTTCCCCGAAGCCTGACCCTCACCCGTCCCCTAATCCTAACCCGTACGCTGACACTCACCCGCGCCCTCACACGTACGCTCCCCCTAAAGCGTTGTCGTACCCTCACCTGGACCCTAAGCCGTCCTCGTCCCCTAACCCTAACCCTAGCCCGAACCCTAACCCTAACCCTTCCCCGAAGCCTGACCCTCACCCGTCCCCTAATCCTAACCCTTACGCTGACACTCACCCGCGCCCTCACACGTACGCTCCCCCTAAAGCGTTGTCGTAACCTCACCAGGACCCTAAACCGTCCCCGTCCCTTAACCCTAACCCTAGCCCGAACCCTAACCCTAACCCTTCCCTGAAGCCTGACACTCAGCCGTCCCCTAATACTAACCCATACGCTGACACTCACCCGCGCCCTCACACGTACGCTCCCCCTAAAGCGTTGTCGTACCCTCACCTGGACCCTAAACCGTCCCCGTCCCCTAACCCTAACTCTAGCCCGAACCCTAACCCTAACCCTACCCCGAAGCCTGACCCTCACCCGTCCCCTAATCCTAACCCGTACGCTGACACTCACCGGCGCCCTCACACGTAGGCTCCCCCTAAAGCGTTGTCTTACCCTCACCTGGACCCTAAACCGTCCCCGTCCCCTAACCCTAACCCTAGCCCGAACCCTAACCCTAACCCTTCCCCGAAGCCTGACCCTCACCCGTCCCCTAATCCTAACCCGTACGCTGACACTCACCCACGCCCTCACACGTACGCTCCCCCTAAAGCGTTGTCGTACCCTCACCTGGACCCTAAACCGTCCCCGTCCCCTAACCCTAACCCTAGCCCGAACTCTAACCCTAAACCTTCCCCGAAGCCTGACCCTCACCCGTCCCCTAATCCTAACCCGTACGCTGACACTCACCCGCGCCCTCACACGTACGCTCCCCCTAAAGCGTTGTCGTACCCTCACCTGGACCCTAAACCGTCCCCGTCCCCTAACCCTAACCCTAGCCCGAACCCTAACCCTAACCCTTCCCCGAAGCCTGACACTCACCCGTCCCCTAATCCTAACCCGTACGCTGACACTCACCCGCGCCCTCACACGTACGCTCCCCATAAAGCGTTGTCGTACCCTCACCTGGACCCTAAACCGTCCCCGTCCCCTAACCCTAACCCTAGCCCGAACCCTAACCCTAACCCTTCCCCGAAGCCTGACCCTCACCCGTCCCCTAATCCTAACCCGTACGCTGACACTCACCCGCGCCCTCACACGTAGGCTCCCCCTAAAGCGTTGTCGTACCCTCACCTGGACCCTAAACCGTCCCCGTCCCCTAACCCTAACCCTAGCCCGAACCCTAACCCTAACCCTTCCCCGAAGCCTGACCCTCACCCGTCCCCTAATCCTAACCCGTACGCTGACACTCACCCGCGCCCTCACACGTACGCTCCCCCTAAAGCGTTGTCGTACCCTCACCTGGACCCTAAACCGTCCCCGTCCCCTAACCCTAACCCTAGCCCGAACCCTAACCCTAACCCTTCCCCGAAGCCTGACCCTCACACGTCCCCTAATCCTAACCCGTACGCTGACACTCACCTGCGCCCTCACACGTACGCTCCCCCTAAAGCATTGTCGTACCCTCACCTGGACCCTAAACCGTCCCCGTCACCTAAGCCTAACCCTAGCCCGAACCCTAACCCTAACCCTTCCCCGAAGCCTGACCCTCACCCATCCCCTAATCCTAACCCGTACGCTGACACTCACCCGCGCCCTCACACGTACGCTCCCCCTAAAGCGTTGTCGTACCCTCACCTGGACCCTAAGCCGTCCTCGTCCCCTAACCCTAACCCTAGCCCGAACCCTAACCCTAACCCTTCCCCGAAGCCTGACCCTCACCCGTCCCCTAATCCTAACCCGTACGCTGACACTCACCCGCGCCCTCACACGTACGCTCCCCCTAAAGCGTTGTCGTACACTCACCAGGACCCTAAACCGTCCCCGTCCCTTAACCGTAACCCTAGCCCGAACCCTAACCCTAACCCTTCCCTGAAGCCTGACACTCAGCCGTCCCCTAATACTAACCCATACGCTGACACTCACCCGCGCCCTCACACGTACGCTCCCCATAAAGCGTTGTCGTACCCTCACCTGGACCCTAAACCGTCCCCGTCCCCTAACCCTAACCCTAGCCCGAACCCTAACCCTAACCCTTCCCCGAAGCCTGACCCTCACCCGTCCCCTAATCCTAACCCGTACGCTGACACTCACCGGCGCCCTCACACGTAGGCTCCCCCTAAAGCGTTGTCTTACCCTCACCTGGACCCTAAACCGTCCCCGTCCCCTAACCCTAACCCTAGCCCGAACCCTAACCCTAACCCTTCCCCGAAGCCTGACCCTCACCCGTCCCCTAATCCTAACCCGTACGCTGACACTCACCCACGCCCTCACACGTACGCTCCCCCTAAAGCGTTGTCGTACCCTCACCTGGACCCTAAAACGTCCCCGTCCCCTAACTCTAACCCTAGCCCGAACCCTAACCCTAACCCTTCCCCGAAGCCTGACCCTCACCCGTCCCCTAATCCTAACCCGTACGCTGACACTCACCCGCGCCCTCACACGTACGCTCCCCCTAAAGCGTTGTCGTACCCTCACCTGGACCCTAAACCGTCCCCGTCCCCTAACCCTAACCCTAGCCCGAACCCTAACCCTAACCCTTCCCCGAAGCCTGACCCTCACCCGTTCCCTAATCCTAACCCGTACGCGGACAATCACCCACGCCCTCACACGTACGCTCCCCCTAAAGCGTTGTCGTACCCTCACCTGGACCCTAAACCGTCCCCGTCCCCTAACCCTAATCCTAGCCCGAACCCTAACCCTAACCCTTCCCCGAAGCCTGACCCTCACCCGTCCCCTAATCCTAACCCGTACGCTGACACTCACCCGCGCCCTCACACGTACGCTCCCCCTAAAGCGTTGTCGTACCCTCACCTGGACCCTAAACCGTCCCCGTCCCCTAACCCTAACCCTAGCCCGAACCCTAACCCTAACCCTTCCCCGAAGCCTGACCCTCACACGTCCCCTAATCCTAACCCGTACGCTGACACTCACCTGCGCCCTCACACGTACGCTACCCCTAAAGCATTGTCGTACCCTCACCTGGACCCTAAACCGTCCCCGTCACCTAAGCCTAACCCTAGCCCGAACCCTAACCCTAACCCTTCCCCGAAGCCTGACCCTCACCCGTTCCCTAATCCTAACCCGTACGCGGACACTCACCCACGCCCTCACACGTACGCTCCCCCTAAAGCGTTGTCGTACCCTCACCTGGACCCTAAACCGTCCCCGTCCCCTAACCCTAATCCTAGCCCGAACCCTAACCCTAACCCTTCCCCGAAGCCTGACCCTCACCCGTCCCCTAATCCTAACCCGTACGCTGACACTCACCCGCGCCCTCACACGTACGCTCCCCCTAAAGCGTTGTCGTACTCTCACCTGGACCCTAAACCGTCCCCGTCCCCTAACCCTAACCCTAGCCCGAACCCTAACCCTAACCCTTCCCCGAAGCCTGACCCTCACCCGTCCCCTAATCCTAACCCGTACGCTGACACTCACCCGCGCCCTCACACGTAGGCTCCCCCTAAAGCGTTGTCGTACCCTCACCTGGACCCTAAACCGTCCCCGTCCCCTAACCCTAACCCTAGCCCGAACCCTAATCCTAACCCTTCCCCGAAGCCTGACCCTCACCCGTCCCCTATCCTAACCCGTACGCTGACACTCACCCGCACCCTCACACGTACGCTCCCCCTAAAGCGTTGTCGTACCCTCACCTGGACCCTAAACCGTCCCCGTCCCCTAACCCTAATCCTAGCCCGAACCCTAACCCTAACCTTTCCCCGAAGCCTGACCCTCACCCGTCCCCTAATCCTAACCCGTACGCTGACACTCACCTGCGCCCTCACACGTACGCTCCCCCTAAAGCGTTGTCGTACCCTCACCTGGACCCTAAACCGTCCCCGTCCCCTAACCCTAACCCTAGCCCGAACCCTAACCCTAACCCTTCCCCGAAGCCTGACCCTCACCCGTCCCATAATCCTAACCCGTACGCTGACACTCACCCGCGCCCTCACACGTACGCTCCCCCTAAAGCGTTATCGTACCCTCACCTGGACACTAAACGGTCCCCGTCCCCTAACCCTAACCCTAGCCCGAACCCTAACCCTAACCCTTCCCCGAAGCCTGACCCTCACCCGTCCCCTAATCCTAACCCGTACGCTGACACTCACCCGCGCCCTCACACGTACGCTCCCCCTAAAGCGTTGTCGTACCCTCACCTGGACCCTAAACCGTCCCCGTCCCCTAACCCTAACCCTAGCCCGAACCCTAACCCTAACACTTCCCCGAAGCCTGACCCTCACCCGTCCCCTAACCCTAACCCGTACGCTGACACTCACCCGCGCCCTCACACGTACGCTCCCCGTAAAGCGTTGTCGTACCCTCACCTGGACCCTAAACCGTCCCCGTCCCCTAACCCTAACCCTAGCCCGAACCCTAACCCTAACACTTCCCCGAAGCCTGACCCTCACCCGTCCCCTAATCCTAACCCGTACGCTGACACTCACCCGCGCCCTCACACGTACGCTCCCCCTAAAGCGTTGTCGTACCCTCACCTGGACCCTAAACCGTCCCCGTCCCCTAACCCTAACCCTAGCCCGAACCCTAACCCTAACCCTTCCCCGAAGCCTGACCCTCACCCGTCCCCTAATCCTAACCCGTACGCTGACACTCACCCGCGCCCTCACACGTAGGCTCCCCCTAAAGCGTTGTCGTACCCTCACCTGGACCCTAAACCGTCCCCGTCCCCTAACCCTAACCCTAGCCCGAACCCTATCCCTAACACTTCCCCGAAGCCTGACCCTCACCCGTCCCCTAATCCTAACCCGTACGCTGACACTCACCCGCGCCCTCACACGTACGCTCCCCCTAAAGCGTTGTCGTACCCTCACCTGGACCCTAAACCGTCCCCGTCCCCTAACCCTAATCCTAGCCCGAACCCTAACCCTAACCTTTCCCCGAAGCCTGACCCTCACCCGTCCCCTAATCCTAACCCGTACGCTGACACTCACCGGCGCCCTCACACGTACGCTCCCCCTAAAGCGTTGTCGTACCCTCACCTGGACCCTAAACCGTCCCCGTCCCCTAACCCTAACCCTAGCCCGAACCCTAACCCTAACCCTTCCCCGAAGCCTGACCCTCACCCGTCCCCTAATCCTAACCCGTACGCTGACACTCACCGGCGCCCTCACACGTACGCTCCCCCTAAAGCGTTGTCGTACCCTCACCTGGACCCTAAACCGTCCCCGTCCCCTAACCCTAACCCTAGCCCGAACCCTAACCCTAACATTTCCCCGAAGCCTGACCCTCACCCGTCCCCTAATCCTAACCCGTACGCTGACACTCACCCGCGCCCTCACACGTACGCTCCCCCTAAAGCGTTGTCGTACCCTCACCTGGACCCTAAACCGTCCCCGTCCCCTAACCCTAACCCTAGCCCGAACCCTAACCCTAACCCTTCCCCGAAGCCTGACCCTCACCCGTCCCCTAATCCTAACCCGTACGCTGACACTCACCCGCGCCCTCACACGTAGGCTCCCCCTAAAGCGTTGTCGTACCCTCACCTGGACCCTAAACCGTCCCCGTCCCCTAACCCTAACCCTAGCCCGAACCCTAACCCTAACCCTTCCCCGAAGCCTGACCCTCACCCGTCCCCTAATCCTAACCCGTACGCTGACACTCAGCCGCGCCCTCACACGTAGGCTCCCCCTAAAGCGTTGTCGTACCCTCACCTGGACCCTAAACCGTCTCCGTCCCCTAACGCTAACCCTAGCCTGAACCCTAACCCTAACCCTTCCCCGAAGCCTGACCCTCACCCGTCCCCTAATCCTAACCCGTACGCTGACACTCACCCGCGCCCTCACACGTACGCTCCCCCTAAAGCGTTGTCGTACCCTCACCTGGACCCTAAACCGTCCCCGTCCCCTAACCCTAACCCTAGCCCGAACCCTAACCCTAACCCTTCCCCGAAGCCTGACCCTCAGCCGTCCCCTAATCCTAACCCGTACGCTGACACTCACCCGCACCCTCACACGTACGCTCCCCCTAAAGCGTTGTCGTACCCTCACCTGGACCCTAAACCGTCCCCGTCCCCTAACCCTAACCCTAGCCCGAACCCTAACCCTAACCCTTCCCCGAAGCCTGACACTCACCCGTACCCTAATCCTAACCCGTACGCTGACACTCACCCGCGCCCTCGCACGTACGCTCCCCCTAAAGCGTTGTCGTACCCTCACCTGGACCCTAAACGGTCCCCGTCCCCTAACCCTAACCCTAGCCCGAACCCTAACCCTAACCCTTCCCCGAGGCCTGACCCTCACCCGTCCCCTAATCCTAACCCGTACGCTGACACTCACCCGCGCCCTCACACGTACGCTCCCCCTAAAGCGTTGTCGTAACCTCACCAGGACCCTAAACCGTCCCCGTCCCTTAACCCTAACCCTAGCCCGAACCCTAACCCTAACCCTTCCCTGAAGCCTGACACTCAGCCGTCCCCTAATACTAACCCATACGCTGACACTCACCCGCGCCCTCACACGTACGCTCCCCATAAAGCGTTGTCGTACCCTCACCTGGACCCTAAACCGTCCCCGTCCCCTAACCCTAACCCTAGCCCGAACCCTAACCCTAACCCTTCCCCGAAGCCTGACCCTCACCCGTCCCCTAATCCTAACCCGTACGCTGACACTCACCGGCGCCCTCACACGTAGGCTCCCCCTAAAGCGTTGTCTTACCCTCACCTGGACCCTAAACCGTCCCCGTCCCCTAACCCTAACCCTAGCCCGAACCCTAACCCTAACCCTTCCCCGAAGCCTGACCCTCACCCGTCCCCTAATCCTAACCCGTACGCTGACACTCACCCACGCCCTCACACGTACGCTCCCCCTAAAGCGTTGTCGTACCCTCACCTGGACCCTAAACCGTCCCCGTCCCCTAACCCTAACCCTAGCCCGAACCCTAACCCTAACCCTTCCCCGAAGCCTGACCCTCACCCGTCCCCTAATCCTAACCCGTACGCTGACACTCACCCGCGCCCTCACACGTACGCTCCCCCTAAAGCGTTGTCGTACCCTCACCTGGACCCTAAACCGTCCCCGTCCCCTAACCCTAACCCTAGCCCGAACCCTAACCCTAACCCTTCCCCGAAGCCTGACCCTCACCCGTCCCCTAATCCTAACCCGTACGCGGACACTCACCCGCGCCCTCACACGTACGCTCCCCCTAAAGCGTTGTCGTACCCTCACCTGGACCCTAAACCGTCCCCGTCCCCTAACCCTAATCCTAGCCCGAACCCTAACCCTAACCCTTCCCCGAAGCCTGACCCTCACCCGTCCCCTAATCCTAACCCGTACGCTGACACTCACCTGCGCCCTCACACGTACGCTCCCCCTAAAGCGTTGTCGTACCCTCACCTGGACCCTAAACCGTCCCCGTCCCCTAACCCTAACCCTAGCCCGAACCCTAACCCTAACTCTTCCCCGAAGCCTGACCCTCACCCGTCCCCTAATCCTAACCCGTACGCTGACACTCACCCGCGCCCTCACACGTAGGCTGCCCCTAAAGCGTTGTCGTACCCTCACCTGGACCCTAAACCGTCCCCGTCCCCTAACCCTAACCCTAGCCCGAACCCTAACCCTAACCCTTCCCCGAAGCCTGACCCTCACCCGTCCCCTATCCTAACCCGTACGCTGACACTCACCCGCGCCCTCACACGTACGCTCCCCCTAAAGCGTTGTCGTACCCTCACCTGGACCCTAAACCGTCCCCGTCCCCTAACCCTAATCCTAGCCCGAACCCTAACCCTAACCCTTCCCCGAAACCTGACCCTCACCCGTCCCCTAATCCTAACCCGTACGCTGACACTCACCCGCGCCCTCACACGTACGCTCCCCCTAAAGCGTTGTCGTACCCTCACCTGGACCCTAAACCGTCCCCGTCCCCTAACCCTAACCCTAGCCCGAACCCTAACCCTAACCCTTCCCCGAAGCCTGACCCTCAGCCGTCCCCTAATCCTAACCCGTACGCTGACACTCAACCGCGCCCTCACACGTACGCTCCCCCTAAAGCGTTGTCGTACCCTCACCTGGACCCTAAACCGTCCCCGTCCCCTAACCCTAACCCTAGCCCGAACCCTAACCCTAACCCTTCCCCGAAGCCTGACCTCACCCGTCCCCTAATCCTAACCCGTACGCTGACACTCACCCGCGCCCTCACACGTAGGCTCCCCCTAAAGCGTTGTCGTACCCTCACCTGGACCCTAAACCGTCCCCGTCCCCTAACCCAAACCCTAGCCCGAACCCTAACCCTAACCCTTCCCCGAAGCCTGACCCTCACCCGTCCCCTAATCCTAACCCGTACGCTGACACTCACCCGCGCCCTCACACGTAGGCTCCCCCTAAAGCGTTGTTGTACCCTCACCTGGACCCTAAACCGTCCCCGTCCCCTAACCCTAACCCTAGCCTGAACCCTAACCCTAACACTTCCCCGAAGCCTGACCCTCACCCGTCCCCTAATCCTAACCCGTACGCTGACACTCACCCACGCCCTCAAACGTACGCTCCCCCTAAAGCGTTGTCGTACCCTCACCTGGACCCTAAACCGTCCCCGTCCCCTAACCCTAATCCTAGCCCGAACCCTAACCCTAACCTTTCCCCGAAGCCTGACCCTCACCCGTCCCCTAATCCTAACCCGTACGCTGACACTCACCAGCGCCCTCACACGTATGCTCCCCCTAAAGCGTTGTCGTACCCTCACCTGGACCCTAAACCGTCCCCGTCCCCTAACCCTAACCCTAGCCCGAACCCTAACCCTAACCCTTCCCCGAAGCCTGACCCTCACCCGTCCCCTAATCCTAACCCGTACGCTGACACTCACCCGCGCCCTCACACGTACGCTCCCCCTAAAGCGTTGTCGTACCCTCACCTGGACCCTAAACCGTCCCCGTCCCCTAACCCTAACCCTAGCCCGAACCCTAACCCTAACACTTCCCCGAAACCTGACCCTCACCCGTCCCCTAATCCTAACCCGTACGCTGACACTCACCCGCGCCCTCACACGTACGCTCCCCCTAAAGCGTTGTCGTACCCTCACCTGGACCCTAAACTGTCCCCGTCCCCTAACCCTAACCCTAGCCCGAACCCTAACCCTAACACTTCCCCGAAGCCTGACCCTCACCCGTCCCCTAATCCTAACCCGTACGCTGACAGTCACCCGCGCCCTCACACGTACGCTCCCCCTAAAGCGTTGTCGTACCCTCACCTGGACCCTAAACCGTCCCCGTCCCCTAACCCTAACCCTAGCCCGAACCCTAACCCTAACCCTTCCCCGAAGCCTGACCCTCACCCGTCCCCTAATCCTAACCCGTACGCTGACACTCACCCGCGCCCTCACACGTACGCTCCCCCTAAAGCGTTGTCGTACCCTCACCTGGACCCTAAACCATCCCCGTCCCCTAACCCTAACCCTAGCCCGAACCCTAACCCTAACCCTTCCCCGAAGCCTGACCCTCAGCCGTCCCCTAATCCTAACCCGTACGCTGACACTCACCCGCGCCCTCACACGTACGCTCCCCCTAAAGCGTTGTCGTACCCTCACCTGGACCCTAAACCGTCCCCGTCCCCTAACCCTAACCCTAGCCCGAACCCTAACCCTAACCCTTCCCCGAAGCCTGACCCTCACCCGTCCCCTAATCCTAACCCGTACGCTGACACTCACCCGCGCCCTCACACGTACGCTCCCCCTAAAGCGTTGTCGTACCCTCACCTGGACCCTAAACCGTCCCCGTCCCCTAACCCTAACCCTAGCCCGAACCCTAACCCTAACCCTTCCCCGAAGCCTGACCCTCACCCGTCCCCTAATCCTAACCCGTACGCTGACACTCACCGGCGCCCTCACACGTAGGCTCCCCCTAAAGCGTTGTCTTACACTCACCTGGACCCTAAACGGTCCCCGTCCCCTAACCCTAACCCTAGCCCGAACCCTAACCCTAACCCTTCCCCGAAGCCTGACCCTCACCCGTCCCCTAATCCTAACCCGTACGCGGACAATCACCCGCGCCCTCACACGTACGCTCCCCCTAAAGCGTTGTCGTACCCTCACCTGGACCCTAAACCGTCCCCGTCCCCTAACCCTAACCCTAGCCCGAACCCTAACCCTAACCCTTCCCCGAAGCCTGACCCTCACCCGTCCCCTAATCCTAACCCGTACGCTGACACTCACCCGCGCCCTCACACGTACGCTCCCCCTAAAGCGTTGTCGTACCCTCACCTGGACCCTAAACCGTCCCCGTCCCCTAACCCTAACCCTAGCCCGAACCCTAACCCTAACCCTTCCCCGAAGCCTGACCCTCACACGTCCCCTAATCCTAACCCGTACGCTGACACTCACCTGCGCCCTCACACGTACGCTACCCCTAAAGCATTGTCGTACCCTCACCTGGACCCTAAACCGTCCCCGTCACCTAAGCCTAACCCTAGCCCGAACCCTAACCCTAACCCTTCCCCGAAGCCTGACCCTCACCCATCCCCTAATCCTAAACCGTACGCTGACACTCACCCGCGCCCTCACACGTACGCTCCCCCTAAAGCGTTGTCGTACCCTCACCTGGACCCTAAGCCGTCCTCGTCCCCTAACCCTAACCCTAGCCCGAACCCTAACCCTAATCCTTCCCCGAAGCCTGACCCTCACCCGTCCCCTAATCCTAACCCGTACGCTGACACTCACCCGCGCCCTCACACGTACGCTCCCCCTAAAGCGTTGTCGTACCCTCACCAGGACCCTAAACCGTCCCCGTCCCTTAACCGTAACCCTAGCCCGAACCCTAACCCTAACCCTTCCCTGAAGCCTGACACTCAGCCGTCCCCTAATACTAACCCATACGCTGACACTCACCTGCGCCCTCACACGTACGCTCCCCATAAAGCGTTGTCGTACCCTCACCTGGACCCTAAACCGTCCCCGTCCCCTAACCCTAACCCTAGCCCGAACCCTAACCCTAACCCTTCCCCGAAGCCTGACCCTCACCCGTCCCCTAATCCTAACCCGTACGCTGACACTCACCGGCGCCCTCACACGTAGGCTCCCCCTAAAGCGTTGTCTTACCCTCACCTGGACCCTAAACCGTCCCCGTCCCCTAACCCTAACCCTAGCCCGAACCCTAACCCTAACCCTTCCCCGAAGCCTGACCCTCACCCGTCCCCTAATCCTAACCCGTACGCTGACACTCACCCACGCCCTCACACGTACGCTCCCCCTAAAGCGTTGTCGTACCCTCACCTGGACCCTAAACCGTCCCCGTCCCCTAACCCTAACCCTAGCCCGAACCCTAACCCTAACCCTTCCCCGAAGCCTGACCCTCACCCGTCCCCTAATCCTAACCCGTACGCGGACACTCACCCACGCCCTCACACGTACGCTCCCCCTAAAGCGTTGTCGTACCCTCACCTGGACCCTAAACCGTCCCCGTCCCCTAACCCTAATCCTAGCCCGAACCCTAACCCTAATCCTTCCCCGAAGCCTGACCCTCACCCGTCCCCTAATCCTAACCCGTACGCTGACACTCACCCGCGCCCTCACACGTACGCTCCCCCTAAAGCGTTGTCGTACCCTCACCAGGACCCTAAACCGTCCCCGTCCCTTAACCGTAACCCTAGCCCGAACCCTAACCCTAACCCTTCCCTGAAGCCTGACACTCAGCCGTCCCCTAATACTAACCCATACGCTGACACTCACCTGCGCCCTCACACGTACGCTCCCCATAAAGCGTTGTCGTACCCTCACCTGGACCCTAAACCGTCCCCGTCCCCTAACCCTAACCCTAGCCCGAACCCTAACCCTAACCCTTCCCCGAAGCCTGACCCTCACCCGTCCCCTAATCCTAACCCGTACGCTGACACTCACCGGCGCCCTCACACGTAGGCTCCCCCTAAAGCGTTGTCTTACCCTCACCTGGACCCTAAACCGTCCCCGTCCCCTAACCCTAACCCTAGCCCGAACCCTAACCCTAACCCTTCCCCGAAGCCTGACCCTCACCCGTCCCCTAATCCTAACCCGTACGCTGACACTCACCCACGCCCTCACACGTACGCTCCCCCTAAAGCTTTGTCATACCCTCACCTGGACCCTAAACCGTCCCCGTCCCCTAACCCTAACCCTAGCCCGAACCCTAACCCTAACCCTTCCCCGAAGCCTGACCCTCACCCGTCCCCTAATCCTAACCCGTACGCGGACACTCACCCACGCCCTCACACGTACGCTCCCCCTAAAGCGTTGTCGTACCCTCACCTGGACCCTAAACCGTCCCCGTCCCCTAACCCTAATCCTAGCCCGAACCCTAACCCTAACCCTTCCCCGAAGCCTGACCCTCACCCGTCCCCTAATCCTAACCCGTACGCTGACACTCACCCGCGCCCTCACACGTACGCTCCCCCTAAAGCGTTGTCGTACTCTCACCTGGACCCTAAACCGTCCCCGTCCCCTAACCCTAACCCTAGCCCGAACCCTAACCCTAACCCTTCCCCGAAGCCTGACCCTCACCCGTCCCCTAATCCTAACCCGTACGCTGACACTCACCCGCGCCCTCACACGTAGGCTCCCCCTAAAGCGTTGTCGTACCCTCACCTGGACCCTAAACCGTCCCCGTCCCCTAACCCTAACCCTAGCCCGAACCCTAATCCTAACCCTTCCCCGAAGCCTGACCCTCACCCGTCCCCTATCCTAACCCGTACGCTGACACTCACCCGCGCCCTCACACGTACGCTCCCCCTAAAGCGTTGTCGTACCCTCACCTGGACCCTAAACCGTCCCCGTCCCCTAACCCTAATCCTAGCCCGAACCCTAACCCTAACCTTTCCCCGAAGCCTGACCCTCACCCGTCCCCTAATCCTAACCCGTACGCTGACAGTCACCTGCGCCCTCACACGTACGCTCCCCCTAAAGCGTTGTCGTACCCTCACCTGGACCCTAAACCGTCCCCGTCCCCTAACCCTAACCCTAGCCCGAACCCTAACCCTAACCCTTCCCCGAAGCCTGACCCTCACCCGTCCCATAATCCTAACCCGTACGCTGACACTCACCCGCGCCCTCACACGTACGCTCCCCCTAAAGCGTTATCGTACCCTCACCTGGACACTAAACGGTCCCCGTCCCCTAACCCTAACCCTAGCCCGAACCCTAACCCTAACCCTTCCCCGAAGCCTGACCCTCACCCGTCCCCTAATCCTAACCCGTACGCTGACACTCACCCGCGCCCTCACACGTACGCTCCCCCTAAAGCGTTGTCGTACCCTCACCTGGACCCTAAACCGTCCCCGTCCCCTAACCCTAACCCTAGCCCGAACCCTAACCCTAACACTTCCCCGAAGCCTGACCCTCACCCGTCCCCTAATCCTAACCCGTACGCTGACACTCACCCGCGCCCTCACACGTACGCTCCCCGTAAAGCGTTGTCGTACCCTCACCTGGACCCTAAACCGTCCCCGTCCCCTAACCCTAACCCTAGCCCGAACCCTAACCCTAACACTTCCCCGAAGCCTGACCCTCACCCGTCCCCTAATCCTAACCCGTACGCTGACACTCACCCGCGCCCTCACACGTACGCTCCCCCTAAAGCGTTGTCGTACCCTCACCTGGACCCTAAACCGTCCCCGTCCCCTAACCCTAACCCTAGCCCGAACCCTAACCCTAACCCTTCCCCGAAGCCTGACCCTCACCCGTCCCCTAATCCTAACCCGTACGCTGACACTCACCCGCGCCCTCACACGTAGGCTCCCCCTAAAGCGTTGTCGTACCCTCACCTGGACCCTAAACCGTCCCCGTCCCCTAACCCTAACCCTAGCCCGAACCCTATCCCTAACACTTCCCCGAAGCCTGACCCTCACCCGTCCCCTAATCCTAACCCGTACGCTGACACTCACCCGCGCCCTCACACGTACGCTCCCCCTAAAGCGTTGTCGTACCCTCACCTGGACCCTAAACCGTCCCCGTCCCCTAACCCTAATCCTAGCCCGAACCCTAACCCTAACCTTTCCCCGAAGCCTGACCCTCACCCGTCCCCTAATCCTAACCCGTACGCTGACACTCACCGGCGCCCTCACACGTACGCTCCCCCTAAAGCGTTGTCGTACCCTTACCTGGACCCTAAACCGTCCCCGTCCCCTAACCCTAACCCTAGCCCGAACCCTAACCCTAACCCTTCCCCGAAGCCTGACCCTCACCCGTCCCCTAATCCTAACCCGTACGCTGACACTCACCCGCGCCCTCACACGTACGCTCCCCCTAAAGCGTTGTCGTACCCTCACCTGGACCCTAAACCGTCCCCGTCCCCTAACCCTAACCCTAGCCCGAACCCTAACCCTAACCCTTCCCCGAAGCCTGACCCTCACCCGTCCCCTAATCCTAACCCGTACGCTGACACTCACCGGCGCCCTCACACGTACGCTCCCCCTAAAGCGTTGTCGTACCCTCACCTGGACCCTAAACCGTCCCCGTCCCCTAACCCTAACCCTAGCCCGAACCCTAACCCTAACATTTCCCCGAAGCCTGACCCTCACCCGTCCCCTAATCCTAACCCGTACGCTGACACTCACCCGCGCCCTCACACGTACGCTCCCCCTAAAGCGTTGTCGTACCCTCACCTGGACCCTAAACCGTCCCCGTCCCCTAACCCTAACCCTAGCCCGAACCCTAACCCTAACCCTTCCCCGAAGCCTGACCCTCACCCGTCCCCTAATCCTAACCCGTACGCTGACACTCACCCGCGCCCTCACACGTAGGCTCCCCCTAAAGCGTTGTCGTACCCTCACCTGGACCCTAAACCGTCCCCGTCCCCTAACCCTAACCCTAGCCCGAACCCTAACCCTAACCCTTCCCCGAAGCCTGACCCTCACCCGTCCCCTAATCCTAACCCGTACGCTGACACTCAGCCGCGCCCTCACACGTAGGCTCCCCCTAAAGCGTTGTCGTACCCTCACCTGGACCCTAAACCGTCTCCGTCCCCTAACGCTAACCCTAGCCTGAACCCTAACCCTAACCCTTCCCCGAAGCCTGACCCTCACCCGTCCCCTAATCCTAACCCGTACGCTGACACTCACCCGCGCCCTCACACGTACGCTCCCCCTAAAGCGTTGTCGTACCCTCACCTGGACCCTAAACCGTCCCCGTCCCCTAACCCTAACCCTAGCCCGAACCCTAACCCTAACCCTTCCCCGAAGCCTGACCCTCAGCCGTCCCCTAATCCTAACCCGTACGCTGACACTCACCCGCACCCTCACACGTACGCTCCCCCTAAAGCGTTGTCGTACCCTCACCTGGACCCTAAACCGTCCCCGTCCCCTAACCCTAACCCTAGCCCGAACCCTAACCCTAACCCTTCCCCGAAGCCTGACACTCACCCGTACCCTAATCCTAACCCGTACGCTGACACTCACCCGCGCCCTCGCACGTACGCTCCCCCTAAAGCGTTGTCGTACCCTCACCTGGACCCTAAACGGTCCCCGTCCCCTAACCCTAACCCTAGCCCGAACCCTAACCCTAACCCTTCCCCGAGGCCTGACCCTCACCCGTCCCCTAATCCTAACCCGTACGCTGACACTCACCCGCGCCCTCACACGTACGCTCCCCCTAAAGCGTTGTCGTAACCTCACCAGGACCCTAAACCGTCCCCGTCCCTTAACCCTAACCCTAGCCCGAACCCTAACCCTAACCCTTCCCTGAAGCCTGACACTCAGCCGTCCCCTAATACTAACCCATACGCTGACACTCACCCGCGCCCTCACACGTACGCTCCCCATAAAGCGTTGTCGTACCCTCACCTGGACCCTAAACCGTCCCCGTCCCCTAACCCTAACCCTAGCCCGAACCCTAACCCTAACCCTTCCCCGAAGCCTGACCCTCACCCGTCCCCTAATCCTAACCCGTACGCTGACACTCACCGGCGCCCTCACACGTAGGCTCCCCCTAAAGCGTTGTCTTACCCTCACCTGGACCCTAAACCGTCCCCGTCCCCTAACCCTAACCCTAGCCCGAACCCTAACCCTAACCCTTCCCCGAAGCCTGACCCTCACCCGTCCCCTAATCCTAACCCGTACGCTGACACTCACCCACGCCCTCACACGTACGCTCCCCCTAAAGCGTTGTCGTACCCTCACCTGGACCCTAAACCGTCCCCGTCCCCTAACCCTAACCCTAGCCCGAACCCTAACCCTAACCCTTCCCCGAAGCCTGACCCTCACCCGTCCCCTAATCCTAACCCGTACGCTGACACTCACCCGCGCCCTCACACGTACGCTCCCCCTAAAGCGTTGTCGTACCCTCACCTGGACCCTAAACCGTCCCCGTCCCCTAACCCTAACCCTAGCCCGAACCCTAACCCTAACCCTTCCCCGAAGCCTGACCCTCACCCGTCCCCTAATCCTAACCCGTACGCGGACACTCACCCGCGCCCTCACACGTACGCTCCCCCTAAAGCGTTGTCGTACCCTCACCTGGACCCTAAACCGTCCCCGTCCCCTAACCCTAATCCTAGCCCGAACCCTAACCCTAACCCTTCCCCGAAGCCTGACCCTCACCCGTCCCCTAATCCTAACCCGTACGCTGACACTCACCCGCGCCCTCACACGTACGCTCCCCCTAAAGCGTTGTCGTACCCTCACCTGGACCCTAAACCGTCCCCGTCCCCTAACCCTAACCCTAGCCCGAACCCTAACCCTAACTCTTCCCCGAAGCCTGACCCTCACCCGTCCCCTAATCCTAACCCGTACGCTGACACTCACCCGCGCCCTCACACGTAGGCTGCCCCTAAAGCGTTGTCGTACCCTCACCTGGACCCTAAACCGTCCCCGTCCCCTAACCCTAACCCTAGCCCAAACCCTAACCCTAACCCTTCCCCGAAGCCTGACCCTCACCCGTCCCCTATCCTAACCCATACGCTGACACTCACCCGCGCCCTCACACGTACGCTCCCCCTAAAGCGTTGTCGTACCCTCACCTGGACCCTAAACCGTCCCCGTCCCCTAACCCTAATCCTAGCCCGAACCCTAACCCTAACCCTTCCCCGAAACCTGACCCTCACCCGTCCCCTAATCCTAACCCGTACGCTGACACTCACCCGCGCCCTCACACGTACGCTCCCCCTAAAGCGTTGTCGTACCCTCACCTGGACCCTAAACCGTCCCCGTCCCCTAACCCTAACCCTAGCCCGAACCCTAACCCTAACCCTTCCCCGAAGCCTGACCCTCAGCCGTCCCCTAATCCTAACCCGTACGCTGACACTCACCCGCGCCCTCACACGTACGCTCCCCCTAAAGCGTTGTCGTACCCTCACCTGGACCCTAAACCGTCCCCGTCCCCTAACCCTAACCCTAGCCCGAACCCTAACCCTAACCCTTCCCCGAAGCCTGACCCTCACCCGTCCCCTAATCCTAACCCGTACGCTGACACTCACCCGCGCCCTCACACGTAGGCTCCCCCTAAAGCGTTGTCGTACCCTCACCTGGACCCTAAACCGTCCCCGTCCCCTAACCCAAACCCTAGCCCGAACCCTAACCCTAACCCTTCCCCGAAGCCTGACCCTCACCCGTCCCCTAATCCTAACCCGTACGCTGACACTCACCCGCGCCCTCACACGTAGGCTCCCCCTAGAGCGTTGTTGTACCCTCACCTGGACCCTAAACCGTCCCCGTCCCCTAACCCTAACCCTAGCCTGAACCCTAACCCTAACACTTCCCCGAAGCCTGACCCTCACCCGTCCCCTAATCCTAACCCGTACGCTGACACTCACCCACGCCCTCAAACGTACGCTCCCCCTAAAGCGTTGTCGTACCCTCACCTGGACCCTAAACCGTCCCCGTCCCCTAACCCTAATCCTAGCCCGAACCCTAACCCTAACCTTTCCCCGAAGCCTGACCCTCACCCGTCCCCTAATCCTAACCCGTACGCTGACACTCACCAGCGCCCTCACACGTATGCTCCCCCTAAAGCGTTGTCGTACCCTCACCTGGACCCTAAACCGTCCCCGTCCCCTAACCCTAACCCTAGCCCGAACCCTAACCCTAACCCTTCCCCGAAGCCTGACCCTCACCCGTCCCCTAATCCTAACCCGTACGCTGACACTCACCCGCGCCCTCACACGTACGCTCCCCCTAAAGCGTTGTCGTACCCTCACCTGGACCCTAAACCGTCCCCGTCCCCTAACCCTAACCCTAACCCGAACCCTAACCCTAACACTTCCCCGAAACCTGACCCTCACCCGTCCCCTAATCCTAACCCGTACGCTGACACTCACCCGCGCCCTCACACGTACGCTCCCCCTAAAGCGTTGTCGTACCCTCACCTGGACCCTAAACCGTCCCCGTCCCCTAACCCTAATCCTAGCCCGAACCCTAACCCTAAAACTTCCCCGAAGCCTGACCCTCACCCGTCCCCTAATCCTAACCCGTACGCTGACAGTCACCCGCGCCCTCACACGTACGCTCCCCCTAAAGCGTTGTCGTACCCTCACCTGGACCCTAAACCGTCCCCGTCCCCTAACCCTAACCCTAGCCCGAACCCTAACCCTAACCCTTCCCCGAAGCCTGACCCTCACCCGTCCCCTAATCCTAACCCGTACGCTGACACTCACCCGCGCCCTCACACGTACGCTCCCCCTAAAGCGTTGTCGTACCCTCACCTGGACCCTAAACCATCCCCGTCCCCTAACCCTAACCCTAGCCCGAGCCCTAACCCTAACCCTTCCCCGAAGCCTGACCCTCACCCGTCCCCTAATCCTAACCCGTACGCTGACACTCACCCGCGCCCTCACACGTACGCTCCCCCTAAAGCGTTGTCGTACCCTCACCTGGACCCTAAACCGTCCCCGTCCCCTAACCCTAACCCTAGCCCGAACCCTAACCCTAACCCTTCCCCGAAGCCTGACCCTCACCCGTCCCCTAATCCTAACCTGTACGCTGACACTCACCGCGCCCTCACACGTAGGCTCCCCCTAAAGCGTTGTCGTACCCTCACCTGGACCCTAAACCGTCCCCGTCCCCTAACCCTAACCCTAGCCCGAACCCTAACCCTAACCCTTCCCCGAAGCCTAACCCTCACCCGTCCCCTAATCCTAACCCATACGCTGACACTCACCCGCGCCCTCACACGTACGCTCCCCATAAAGCGTTGTCGTACCCTCACCTGGACCCTAAACCGTCCCCGTCCCTTAACCCTAACCCTAGCCCGAACCCTAACCCTAACCCTTCCCCGAAGCCTGACCCTCACCCGTCCCCTAATCCTAACCCGTACGCTGACACTCACCGGCGCCCTCACACGTAGGCTCCCCCTAAAGCGTTGTCTTACACTCACCTGGACCCTAAACCGTCCCCGTCCCCTAACCCTAACCCTAGCCCGAACCCTAACCCTAACCCTTCCCCGAAGCCTGACCCTCACCCGTCCCCTAATCCTAACCCGTACGCGGACAATCACCCGCGCCCTCACACGTACGCTCCCCCTAAAGCGTTGTCGTACCCTCACCTGGACCCTAAACCGTCCCCGTCCCCTAACCCTAATCCTAGCCCGAACCCTAACCCTAACCCTTCCCCGAAGCCTGACCCTCACCCGTCCCCTAATCCTAACCCGTACGCTGACACTCACCCGCGCCCTCACACGTACGCTCCCCCTAAAGCGTTGTCGTACCCTCACCTGGACCCTAAACCGTCCCCGTCCTCTAACCCTAACCCTAGCCCGAACCCTAACCCTAACCCTTCCCCGAAGCCTGACCCTCACACGTCCCCTAATCCTAACCCGTACGCTGACACTCACCTGCGCCCTCACACGTACGCTACCCCTAAAGCATTGTCGTACCCTCACCTGGACCCTAAACCGTCCCCGTCACCTAAGCCTAACCCTAGCCCGAACCCTAACCCTAACCCTTCCCCGAAGCCTGACCCTCACCCATCCCCTAATCCTAAACCGTACGCTGACACTCACCCGCGCCCTCACACGTACGCTCCCCCTAAAGCGTTGTCGTACCCTCACCTGGACCCTAAGCCGTCCTCGTCCCCTAACCCTAACCCTAGCCCGAACCCTAACCCTAATCCTTCCCCGAAGCCTGACCCTCACCCGTCCCCTAATCCTAACCCGTACGCTGACACTCACCCGCGCCCTCACACGTACGCTCCCCCTAAAGCGTTGTCGTACCCTCACCAGGACCCTAAACCGTCCCCGTCCCTTAACCGTAACCCTAGCCCGAACCCTAACCCTAACCCTTCCCTGAAGCCTGACACTCAGCCGTCCCCTAATACTAACCCATACGCTGACACTCACCTGCGCCCTCACACGTACGCTCCCCATAAAGCGTTGTCGTACCCTCACCTGGACCCTAAACCGTCCCCGTCCCCTAACCCTAACCCTAGCCCGAACCCTAACCCTAACCCTTCCCCGAAGCCTGACCCTCACCCGTCCCCTAATCCTAACCCGTACGCTGACACTCACCGGCGCCCTCACACGTAGGCTCCCCCTAAAGCGTTGTCTTACCCTCACCTGGACCCTAAACCGTCCCCGTCCCCTAACCCTAACCCTAGCCCGAACCCTAACCCTAACCCTTCCCCGAAGCCTGACCCTCACCCGTCCCCTAATCCTAACCCGTACGCTGACACTCACCCACGCCCTCACACGTACGCTCCCCCTAAAGCGTTGTCGTACCCTCACCTGGACCCTAAACCGTCCCCGTCCCCTAACCCTAAAACTAGCCCGAACCCTAACCCTAACCCTTCCCCGAAGCCTGACCCTCACCCGTCCCCTAATCCTAACCCGTACGCGGACACTCACCCACGCCCTCACACGTACGCTCCCCCTAAAGCGTTGTCGTACCCTCACCTGGACCCTAAACCATCCCCGTCCCCTAACCCTAACCCTAGCCCGAACCCTAACCCTAACCCTTCCCCGAAGCCTGACCCTCACCCGTCCCCTAATCCTAACCCGTACGCTGACACTCACCCGCGCCCTCACACGTACGCTCCCCCTAAAGCGTTGTCGTACCCTCACCTGGACCCTAAACCGTCCCCGTCCCCTAACCCTAACCCTAGCCCGAACCCTAACCCTAACCCTTCCCCGAAGCCTGACCCTCACCCGTCCCCTAATCCTAACCCGTACGCTGACACTCACCCGCGCCCTCACACGTAGGCTCCCCCTAAAGCGTTGTCGTACCCTCACCTGGACCCTAAACCGTCCCCGTCCCCTAACCCTAACCCTAGCCCGAACCCTAACCCTAACCCTTCCCCGAAGCCTAACCCTCACCCGTCCCCTAATCCTAACCCGTACGCTGACACTCACCCGCGCCCTCACACGTACGCTCCCCATAAAGCGTTGTCGTACCCTCGTACCCTCACCTGGACCCTAAACCGTCCCCGTCCCTTAACCCTAACCCTAGCCCGAACCCTAACCCTAACCCTTCCCCGAAGCCTGACCCTCACCCGTCCCCTAATCCTAACCCGTACGCTGACACTCACCGGCGCCCTCACACGTAGGCTCCCCCTAAAGCGTTGTCTTACACTCACCTGGACCCTAAACCGTCCCCGTCCCCTAACCCTAACCCTAGCCCGAACCCTAACCCTAACCCTTCCCTGAAGCCTGACACTCAGCCGTCCCCTAATACTAACCCATACGCTGACACTCACCTGCGCCCTCACACGTACGCTCCCCATAAAGCGTTGTCGTACCCTCACCTGGACCCTAAACCGTCCCCGTCCCCTAACCCTAACCCTAGCCCGAACCCTAACCCTAACCCTTCCCCGAAGCCTGACCCTCACCCGTCCCCTAATCCTAACCCGTACGCTGACACTCACCGTCGCCCTCACACGTAGGCTCCCCCTAAAGCGTTGTCTTACCCTCACCTGGACCCTAAACCGTCCCCGTCCCCTAACCCTAACCCTAGCCCGAACCCTAACCCTAACCCTTCCCCGAAGCCTGACCCTCACCCGTCCCCTAATCCTAACCCGTACGCTGACACTCACCCACGCCCTCACACGTACGCTCCCCCTAAAGCGTTGTCGTACCCTCACCTGGACCCTAAACCGTCCCCGTCCCCTAACCCTAACCCTAGCCCGAACCCTAACCCTAACCCTTCCCCGAAGCCTGACCCTCACCCGTCCCCTAATCCTAACCCGTACGCGGACACTCACCCACGCCCTCACACGTACGCTCCCCCTAAAGCGTTGTCGTACCCTCACCTGGACCCTAAACCGTCCCCGTCCCCTAACCCTAATCCTAGCCCGAACCCTAACCCTAACCCTTCCCCGAAGCCTGACCCTCACCCGTCCCCTAATCCTAACCCGTACGCTGACACTCACCCGCGCCCTCACACGTATGCTCCCCCTAAAGCGTTGTCGTACCCTCACCTGGACCCTAAACCGTCCCCGTCCCCTAACCCTAACCCTAGCCCGAACCCTAACCCTAACCCTTCCCCGAAGCCTGACCCTCACCCGTCCCCTAATCCTAACCCGTACGCTGACACTCACCCGCGCCCTCACACGTAGGCTCCCCCTAAAGCGTTGTCGTACCCTCACCTGGACCCTAAACCGTCCCCGTCCCCTAACCCTAACCCTAGCCCGAACCCTAACCCTAACCCTTCCCCGAAGCCTGACCCTCACCCGTCCCCTATCCTAACCCGTACGCTGACACTCACCCGCGCCCTCACACGTACGCTCCCCCTAAAGCGTTGTCGTACCCTCACCTGGACCCTAAACCGTCCCCGTCCCCTAACCCTAACCCTAGCCCGAACCCTAACCCTAACCTTTCCCCGAAGCCTGACCCTCACCCGTCCCCTAATCCTAACCCGTACGCTGACACTCACCTGCGCCCTCACACGTACGCTCCCCCTAAAGCGTTGTCGTACCCTCACCTGGACCCTAAACCGTCCCCGTCCCCTAACCCTAACCCTAGCCTGAACCCTAACCCTAACCCTTCCCCGAAGCCTGACCCTCACCCGTCCCATAATCCTAACCCGTACGCTGACACTCACCCGCGCCCTCACACGTACGCTCCCCCTAAAGCGTTCTCGTACCCTCACCTGGACACTAAACGGTCCCCGTCCCCTAACCCTAACCCTAGCCCGAACCCTAACCCTAACCCTTCCCCGAAGCCTGACCCTCACCCGTCCCCTAATCCTAACCCGTACGCTGACACTCACCCGCGCCCTCACACGTACGCTCCCCCTAAAGCGTTGTCGTACCCTCACCTGGACCCTAAACCGTCCCCGTCCCCTAACCCTAACCCTAGCCCGAACCCTAACCCTAACCCTTCCCCGAAGCCTAACCCTCACCCGTCCCCTAATCCTAACCCGTACGCTGACACTCACCCGCGCCCTCACACGTACGCTCCCCATAAAGCGTTGTCGTACCCTCACCTGGACCCTAAACCGTCCCCGTCCCTTAACCCTAACCCTAGCCCGAACCCTAACCCTAACCCTTCCCCGAAGCCTGACCCTCACCCGTCCCCTAATCCTAACCCGTACGCTGACACTCACCGGCGCCCTCACACGTAGGCTCCCCCTAAAGCGTTGTCTTACACTCACCTGGACCCTAAACCGTCCCCGTCCCCTAACCCTAACCCTAGCCCGAACCCTAACCCTAACCCTTCCCCGAAGCCTGACCCTCACCCGTCCCCTAATCCTAACCCGTACGCGGACAATCACCCGCGCCCTCACACGTACGCTCCCCCTAAAGCGTTGTCGTACCCTCACCTGGACCCTAAACCGTCCCCGTCCCCTAACCCTAATCCTAGCCCGAACCCTAACCCTAACCCTTCCCCGAAGCCTGACCCTCACCCGTCCCTTAATCCTAACCCGTACGCTGACACTCACCCGCGCCCTCACACGTACGCTCCCCCTAAAGCGTTGTCGTACCCTCACCTGGACCCTAAACCGTCCCCGTCCCCTAACCCTAACCCTAGCCCGAACCCTAACCCTAACCCTTCCCCGAAGCCTGACCCTCACACGTCCCCTAATCCTAACCCGTACGCTGACACTCACCTGCGCCCTCACACGTACGCTACCCCTAAAGCATTGTCGTACCCTCACCTGGACCCTAAACCGTCCCCGTCACCTAAGCCTAACCCTAGCCCGAACCCTAACCCTAACCCTTCCCCGAAGCCTGACCCTCACCCATCCCCTAATCCTAAACCGTACGCTGACACTCACCCGCGCCCTCACACGTACGCTCCCCCTAAAGCGTTGTCGTACCCTCACCTGGACCCTAAGCCGTCCTCGTCCCCTAACCCTAACCCTAGCCCGAACCCTAACCCTAATCCTTCCCCGAAGCCTGACCCTCACCCGTCCCCTAATCCTAACCCGTACGCTGACACTCACCCGCGCCCTCACACGTACGCTCCCCCTAAAGCGTTGTCGTACCCTCACCAGGACCCTAAACCGTCCCCGTCCCTTAACCGTAACCCTAGCCCGAACCCTAACCCTAACCCTTCCCTGAAGCCTGACACTCAGCCGTCCCCTAATACTAACCCATACGCTGACACTCACCTGCGCCCTCACACGTACGCTCCCCATAAAGCGTTGTCGTACCCTCACCTGGACCCTAAACCGTCCCCGTCCCCTAACCCTAACCCTAGCCCGAACCCTAACCCTAACCCTTCCCCGAAGCCTGACCCTCACCCGTCCCCTAATCCTAACCCGTACGCTGACACTCACCGGCGCCCTCACACGTAGGCTCCCCCTAAAGCGTTGTCTTACCCTCACCTGGACCCTAAACCGTCCCCATCCCCTAACCCTAACCCTAGCCCGAACCCTAACCCTAACCCTTCCCCGAAGCCTGACCCTCACCCGTCCCCTAATCCTAACCCGTACGCTGACACTCACCCACGCCCTCACACGTACGCTCCCCCTAAAGCGTTGTCGTACCCTCACCTGGACCCTAAACCGTCCCCGTCCCCTAACCCTAACCCTAGCCCGAACCCTAACCCTAACCCTTCCCCGAAGCCTGACCCTCACCCGTCCCCTAATCCTAACCCGTACGCGGACACTCACCCACGCCCTCACACGTACGCTCCCCCTAAAGCGTTGTCGTACCCTCACCTGGACCCTAAACCATCCCCGTCCCCTAACCCTAACCCTAGCCCGAACCCTAACCCTAACCCTTCCCCGAAGCCTGACCCTCACCCGTCCCCTAATCCTAACCCGTACGCTGACACTCACCCGCGCCCTCACACGTACGCTCCCCCTAAAGCGTTGTCGTACCCTCACCTGGACCCTAAACCGTCCCCGTCCCCTAACCCTAACCCTAGCCCGAACCCTAACCCTAACCCTTCCCCGAAGCCTGACCCTCACCCGTCCCCTAATCCTAACCCGTACGCTGACACTCACCCGCGCCCTCACACGTAGGCTCCCCCTAAAGCGTTGTCGTACCCTCACCTGGACCCTAAACCGTCCCCGTCCCCTAACCCTAACCCTAGCCCGAACCCTAACCCTAACCCTTCCCCGAAGCCTAACCCTCACCCGTCCCCTAATCCTAACCCGTACGCTGACACTCACCCGCGCCCTCACACGTACGCTCCCCATAAAGCGTTGTCGTACCCTCACCTGGACCCTAAACCGTCCCCGTCCCTTAACCCTAACCCTAGCCCGAACCCTAACCCTAACCCTTCCCCGAAGCCTGACCCTCACCCGTCCCCTAATCCTAACCCGTACGCTGACACTCACCGGCGCCCTCACACGTAGGCTCCCCCTAAAGCGTTGTCTTACACTCACCTGGACCCTAAACCGTCCCCGTCCCCTAACCCTAACCCTAGCCCGAACCCTAACCCTAACCCTTCCCCGAAGCCTGACCCTCACCCGTCCCCTAATCCTAACCCGTACGCGGACAATCACCCGCGCCCTCACACGTACGCTCCCCCTAAAGCGTTGTCGTACCCTCACCTGGACCCTAAACCGTCCCCGTCCCCTAACCCTAATCCTAGCCCGAACCCTAACCCTAACCCTTCCCCGAAGCCTGACCCTCACCCGTCCCCTAATCCTAACCCGTACGCTGACACTCACCCGCGCCCTCACACGTACGCTCCCCCTAAAGCGTTGTCGTACCCTCACCTGGACCCTAAACCGTCCCCGTCCCCTAACCCTAACCCTAGCCCGAACCCTAACCCTAACCCTTCCCCGAAGCCTAACCCTCACCCGTCCCCTAATCCTAACCCGTACGCTGACACTCACCCGCGCCCTCACACGTACGCTCCCCATAAAGCGTTGTCGTACCCTCACCTGGACCCTAAACCGTCCCCGTCCCTTAACCCTAACCCTAGCCCGAACCCTAACCCTAACCCTTCCCCGAAGCCTGACCCTCACCCGTCCCCTAATCCTAACCCGTACGCTGACACTCACCGGCGCCCTCACACGTAGGCTCCCCCTAAAGCGTTGTCTTACACTCACCTGGACCCTAAACCGTCCCCGTCCCCTAACCCTAACCCTAGCCCGAACCCTAACCCTAACCCTTCCCCGAAGCCTGACCCTCACCCGTCCCCTAATCCTAACCCGTACGCGGACAATCACCCGCGCCCTCACACGTACGCTCCCCCTAAAGCGTTGTCGTACCCTCACCTGGACCCTAAACCGTCCCCGTCCCCTAACCCTAATCCTAGCCCGAACCCTAACCCTAACCCTTCCCCGAAGCCTGACCCTCACCCGTCCCTTAATCCTAACCCGTACGCTGACACTCACCCGCGCCCTCACACGTACGCTCCCCCTAAAGCGTTGTCGTACCCTCACCTGGACCCTAAACCGTCCCCGTCCCCTAACCCTAACCCTAGCCCGAACCCTAACCCTAACCCTTCCCCGAAGCCTGACCCTCACACGTCCCCTAATCCTAACCCGTACGCTGACACTCACCTGCGCCCTCACACGTACGCTACCCCTAAAGCATTGTCGTACCCTCACCTGGACCCTAAACCGTCCCCGTCACCTAAGCCTAACCCTAGCCCGAACCCTAACCCTAACCCTTCCCCGAAGCCTGACCCTCACCCATCCCCTAATCCTAAACCGTACGCTGACACTCACCCGCGCCCTCACACGTACGCTCCCCCTAAAGCGTTGTCGTACCCTCACCTGGACCCTAAGCCGTCCTCGTCCCCTAACCCTAACCCTAGCCCGAACCCTAACCCTAATCCTTCCCCGAAGCCTGACCCTCACCCGTCCCCTAATCCTAACCCGTACGCTGACACTCACCCGCGCCCTCACACGTACGCTCCCCCTAAAGCGTTGTCGTACCCTCACCAGGACCCTAAACCGTCCCCGTCCCTTAACCGTAACCCTAGCCCGAACCCTAACCCTAACCCTTCCCTGAAGCCTGACACTCAGCCGTCCCCTAATACTAACCCATACGCTGACACTCACCTGCGCCCTCACACGTACGCTCCCCATAAAGCGTTGTCGTACCCTCACCTGGACCCTAAACCGTCCCCGTCCCCTAACCCTAACCCTAGCCCGAACCCTAACCCTAACCCTTCCCCGAAGCCTGACCCTCACCCGTCCCCTAATCCTAACCCGTACGCTGACACTCACCGGCGCCCTCACACGTAGGCTCCCCCTAAAGCGTTGTCTTACCCTCACCTGGACCCTAAACCGTCCCCATCCCCTAACCCTAACCCTAGCCCGAACCCTAACCCTAACCCTTCCCCGAAGCCTGACCCTCACCCGTCCCCTAATCCTAACCCGTACGCTGACACTCACCCACGCCCTCACACGTACGCTCCCCCTAAAGCGTTGTCGTACCCTCACCTGGACCCTAAACCGTCCCCGTCCCCTAACCCTAACCCTAGCCCGAACCCTAACCCTAACCCTTCCCCGAAGCCTGACCCTCACCCGTCCCCTAATCCTAACCCGTACGCGGACACTCACCCACGCCCTCACACGTACGCTCCCCCTAAAGCGTTGTCGTACCCTCACCTGGACCCTAAACCATCCCCGTCCCCTAACCCTAACCCTAGCCCGAACCCTAACCCTAACCCTTCCCCGAAGCCTGACCCTCACCCGTCCCCTAATCCTAACCCGTACGCTGACACTCACCCGCGCCCTCACACGTACGCTCCCCCTAAAGCGTTGTCGTACCCTCACCTGGACCCTAAACCGTCCCCGTCCCCTAACCCTAACCCTAGCCCGAACCCTAACCCTAACCCTTCCCCGAAGCCTGACCCTCACCCGTCCCCTAATCCTAACCCGTACGCTGACACTCACCCGCGCCCTCACACGTAGGCTCCCCCTAAAGCGTTGTCGTACCCTCACCTGGACCCTAAACCGTCCCCGTCCCCTAACCCTAACCCTAGCCCGAACCCTAACCCTAACCCTTCCCCGAAGCCTAACCCTCACCCGTCCCCTAATCCTAACCCGTACGCTGACACTCACCCGCGCCCTCACACGTACGCTCCCCATAAAGCGTTGTCGTACCCTCACCTGGACCCTAAACCGTCCCCGTCCCTTAACCCTAACCCTAGCCCGAACCCTAACCCTAACCCTTCCCCGAAGCCTGACCCTCACCCGTCCCCTAATCCTAACCCGTACGCTGACACTCACCGGCGCCCTCACACGTAGGCTCCCCCTAAAGCGTTGTCTTACACTCACCTGGACCCTAAACCGTCCCCGTCCCCTAACCCTAACCCTAGCCCGAACCCTAACCCTAACCCTTCCCCGAAGCCTGACCCTCACCCGTCCCCTAATCCTAACCCGTACGCGGACAATCACCCGCGCCCTCACACGTACGCTCCCCCTAAAGCGTTGTCGTACCCTCACCTGGACCCTAAACCGTCCCCGTCCCCTAACCCTAATCCTAGCCCGAACCCTAACCCTAACCCTTCCCCGAAGCCTGACCCTCACCCGTCCCCTAATCCTAACCCGTACGCTGACACTCACCCGCGCCCTCACACGTACGCTCCCCCTAAAGCGTTGTCGTACCCTCACCTGGACCCTAAACCGTCCCCGTCCCCTAACCCTAACCCTAGCCCGAACCCTAACCCTAACCCTTCCCCGAAGCCTGACCCTCACACGTCCCCTAATCCTAACCCGTACGCTGACACTCACCTGCGCCCTCACACGTACGCTACCCCTAAAGCATTGTCGTACCCTCACCTGGACCCTAAACCGTCCCCGTCACCTAAGCCTAACCCTAGCCCGAACCCTAACCCTAACCCTTCCCCGAAGCCTGACCCTCACCCATCCCCTAATCCTAAACCGTACGCTGACACTCACCCGCGCCCTCACACGTACGCTCCCCCTAAAGCGTTGTCGTACCCTCACCTGGACCCTAAGCCGTCCTCGTCCCCTAACCCTAACCCTAGCCCGAACCCTAACCCTAATCCTTCCCCGAAGCCTGACCCTCACCCGTCCCCTAATCCTAACCCGTACGCTGACACTCACCCGCGCCCTCACACGTACGCTCCCCCTAAAGCGTTGTCGTACCCTCACCAGGACCCTAAACCGTCCCCGTCCCTTAACCGTAACCCTAGCCCGAACCCTAACCCTAACCCTTCCCTGAAGCCTGACACTCAGCCGTCCCCTAATACTAACCCATACGCTGACACTCACCTGCGCCCTCACACGTACGCTCCCCATAAAGCGTTGTCGTACCCTCACCTGGACCCTAAACCGTCCCCGTCCCCTAACCCTAACCCTAGCCCGAACCCTAACCCTAACCCTTCCCCGAAGCCTGACCCTCACCCGTCCCCTAATCCTAACCCGTACGCTGACACTCACCGGCGCCCTCACACGTAGGCTCCCCCTAAAGCGTTGTCTTACCCTCACCTGGACCCTAAACCGTCCCCGTCCCCTAACCCTAACCCTAGCCCGAACCCTAACCCTAACCCTTCCCCGAAGCCTGACCCTCACCCGTCCCCTAATCCTAACCCGTACGCTGACACTCACCCACGCCCTCACACGTACGCTCCCCCTAAAGCGTTGTCGTACCCTCACCTGGACCCTAAACCGTCCCCGTCCCCTAACCCTAACCCTAGCCCGAACCCTAACCCTAACCCTTCCCCGAAGCCTGACCCTCACCCGTCCCCTAATCCTAACCCGTACGCGGACACTCACCCACGCCCTCACACGTACGCTCCCCCTAAAGCGTTGTCGTACCCTCACCTGGACCCTAAACCGTCCCCGTCCCCTAACCCTAATCCTAGCCCGAACCCTAACCCTAACCCTTCCCCGAAGCCTGACCCTCACCCGTCCCCTAATCCTAACCCGTACGCTGACACTCACCCGCGCCCTCACACGTACGCTCCCCCTAAAGCGTTGTCGTACCCTCACCTGGACCCTAAACCGTCCCCGTCCCCTAACCCTAACCCTAGCCCGAACCCTAACCCTAACCCTTCCCCGAAGCCTGACCCTCACCCGTCCCCTAATCCTAACCCGTACGCTGACACTCACCCGCGCCCTCACACGTAGGCTCCCCCTAAAGCGTTGTCGTACCCTCACCTGGACCCTAAACCGTCCCCGTCCCCTAACCCTAACCCTAGCCCGAACCCTAACCCTAACCCTTCCCCGAAGCCTGACCCTCACCCGTCCCCTATCCTAACCCGTACGATGACACTCACCCGCGCCCTCACACGTACGCTCCCCCTAAAGCGTTGTCGTACCCTCACCTGGACCCTAAACCGTCCCCGTCCCCTAACCCTAACCCTAGCCCGAACCCTAACCCTAACCTTTCCCCGAAGCCTGACCCTCACCCGTCCCCTAATCCTAACCCGTACGCTGACACTCACCTGCGCCCTCACACGTACGCTCCCCCTAAAGCGTTGTCGTACCCTCACCTGGACCCTAAACCGTCCCCGTCCCCTAACCCTAACCCTAGCCTGAACCCTAACCCTAACCCTTCCCCGAAGCCTGACCCTCACCCGTCCCATAATCCTAACCCGTACGCTGACACTCACCCGCGCCCTCACACGTACGCTCCCCCTAAAGCGTTATCGTACCCTCACCTGGACACTAAACGGTCCCCGTCCCCTAACCCTAACCCTAGCCCGAACCCTAACCCTAACCCTTCCCCGAAGCCTGACCCTCACCCGTCCCCTAATCCTAACCCGTACGCTGACACTCACCCGCGCCCTCACACGTACGCTCCCCCTAAAGCGTTGTCGTACCCTCACCTGGACCCTAAACCGTCCCCGTCCCCTAACCCTAACCCTAGCCCGAACCCTAACCCTAACACTTCCCCGAAGCCTGACCCTCACCCGTCCCCTAATCCTAACCCGTACGCTGACACTCACCCGCGCCCTCACACGTACGCTCCCCGTAAAGCGTTGTCGTACCCTCACCTGGACCCTAAACCGTCCCCGTCCCCTAACCCTAACCCTAGCCCGAACCCTAACCCTAACACTTCCCCGAAGCCTGACCCTCACCCGTCCCCTAATCCTAACCCGTACGCTGACACTCACCCGCGCCCTCACACGTACGCTCCCCCTAAAGCGTTGTCGTACCCTCACCTGGACCCTAAACCGTCCCCGTCCCCTAACCCTAACCCTAGCCCGAACCCTAACCCTAACCCTTCCCCGAAGCCTGACCCTCACCCGTCCCCTAATCCTAACCCGTACGCTGACACTCACCCGCGCCCTCACACGTAGGCTCCCCCTAAAGCGTTGTCGTACCCTCACCTGGACCCTAAACCGTCCCCGTCCCCTAACCCTAACCCTAGCCCGAACCCTATCCCTAACACTTCCCCAAAGCCTGACCCTCACCCGTCCCCTAATCCTAACCCGTACGCTGACACTCACCCGCGCCCTCACACGTACGCTCCCCCTAAAGCGTTGTCGTACCCTCACCTGGACCCTAAACCGTCCCCGTCCCCTAAACCTAATCCTAGCCCGAACCCTAACCCTAACCTTTCCCCGAAGCCTGACCCTCACCCGTCCCCTAATCCTAACCCGTACGCTGACACTCACCGGCGCCCTCACACGTACGCTCCCCCTAAAGCGTTGTCGTACCCTCACCTGGACCCTAAACCGTCCCCGTCCCCTAACCCTAACCCTAGCCCGAACCCTAACCCTAACCCTTCCCCGAAGCCTGACCCTCACCCGTCCCCTAATCCTAACCCGTACGCTGACACTCACCCGCGCCCTCACACGTACGCTCCCCCTAAAGCGTTGTCGTACCCTCACCTGGACCCTAAACCGTCCCCGTCCCCTAACCCTAACCCTAGCCCGAACCCTAACCCTAACCCTTCCCCGAAGCCTGACCCTCACCCGTCCCCTAATCCTAACCCGTACGCTGACACACACCCGCGCCCTCACACGTAGGCTCCCCCTAAAGCGTTGTCGTACCCTCACCTGGACCCTAAACCGTCCCCGTCCCCTAACCCTAACCCTAGCCCGAACCCTAACCCTAACCCTTCCCCGAAGCCTGACCCTCACACGTCCCCTAATCCTAACCCGTACGCTGACACTCAGCCGCGCCCTCACACGTAGGCTCCCCCTAAAGCGTTGTCGTACCCTCACCTGGACCCTAAACCGTCTCCGTCCCCTAACGCTAACCCTAGCCTGAACCCTAACCCTAACCCTTCCCCGAAGCCTGACCCTCACCCGTCCCCTAATCCTAACCCGTACGCTGACACTCACCCACGCCCTCACACGTACGCTCCCCCTAAAGCGTTGTCGTACCCTCACCTGGACCCTAAACCGTCCCCGTCCCCTAACCCTAACCCTAGCCCGAACCCTAACCCTAACCCTTCCCCGAAGCCTGACCCTCAGCCGTCCCCTAATCCTAACCCGTACGCTGACACTCACCCGCACCCTCACAGGTACGCTCCCCCTAAAGCGTTGTCGTACCCTCACCTGGACCCTAAACCGTCCCCGTCCCCTAACCCTAACCCTAGCCCGAACCCTAACCCTAACCCTTCCCCGAAGCCTGACACTCACCCGTCCCCTATCCTAACCCGTACGCTGACACTCACCCGCGCCCTCGCACGTACGCTCCCCCTAAAGCGTTGTCGTACCCTCACCTGGACCCTAAACGGTCCCCGTCCCCTAACCCTAACCCTAGCCCGAACCCTAACCCTAACCCTTCCCCGAGGCCTGACCCTCACCCGTCCCCTAATCCTAACCCGTACGCTGACACTCACCCGCGCCCTCACACGTACGCTCCCCCTAAAGCGTTGTCGTAACCTCACCAGGACCCTAAACCGTCCCCGTCCCTTAACCCTAACCCTAGCCCGAACCCTAACCCTAACCCTTCCCTGAAGCCTGACACTCAGCCGTCCCCTAATACTAACCCATACGCTGACACTCACCCGCGCCCTCACACGTACGCTCCCCATAAAGCGTTGTCGTACCCTCACCTGGACCCTAAACCGTCCCCGTCCCCTAACCCTAACCCTAGCCCGAACCCTAACCCTAACCCTTCCCCGAAGCCTGACCCTCACCCGTCCCCTAATCCTAACCCGTACGCTGACACTCACCGGCGCCCTCACACGTAGGCTCCCCCTAAAGCGTTGTCTTACCCTCACCTGGACCCTAAACCGTCCCCGTCCCCTAACCCTAACCCTAGCCCGAACCCTAACCCTAACCCTTCCCCGAAGCCTGACCCTCACCCGTCCCCTAATCCTAACCCGTACGCTGACACTCACCCACGCCCTCACACGTACGCTCCCCCTAAAGCGTTGTCGTACCCTCACCTGGACCCTAAACCGTCCCCGTCCCCTAACCCTAACCCTAGCCCGAACCCTAACCCTAACCCTTCCCCGAAGCCTGACCCTCACCCGTCCCCTAATCCTAACCCGTACGCTGACACTCACCCGCGCCCTCACACGTACGCTCCCCCTAAAGCGTTGTCGTACCCTCACCTGGACCCTAAACCGTCCCCGTCCCCTAACCCTAACCCTAGCCCGAACCCTAACCCTAACCCTTCCCCGAAGCCTGACCCTCACCCGTCCCCTAATCCTAACCCGTACGCGGACACTCACCCGCGCCCTCACACGTACGCTCCCCCTAAAGCGTTGTCGTACCCTCACCTGGACCCTAAACCGTCCCCGTCCCCTAACCCTAATCCTAGCCCGAACCCTAACCCTAACCCTTCCCCGAAGCCTGACCCTCACCCGACCCCTAATCCTAACCCGTACGCTGACACTCACCCGCGCCCTCACACGTACGCTCCCCCTAAAGCGTTGTCGTACCCTCACCTGGACCCTAAACCGTCCCCGTCCCCTAACCCTAACCCTAGCCCGAACCCTAACCCTAACTCTTCCCCGAAGCCTGACCCTCACCCGTCCCCTAATCCTAACCCGTACGCTGACACTCACCCGCGCCCTCACACGTAGGCTGCCCCTAAAGCGTTGTCGTACCCTCACCTGGACCCTAAACCGTCCCCGTCCCCTAACCCTAACCCTAGCCCGAACCCTAACCCTAACCCTTCCCCGAAGCCTGACCCTCACCCGTCCCCTATCCTAACCCGTACGCTGACACTCACCCGCGCCCTCACACGTACACTCCCCCTAAAGCGTTGTCGTACCCTCACCTGGACCCTAAACCGTCCCCGTCCCCTAACCCTAATCCTAGCCCGAACCCTAACCCTAACTCTTCCCCGAAACCTGACCCTCACCCGTCCCCTAATCCTAACCCGTACGCTGACACTCACCCGCGCCCTCACACGTACGCTCCCCCTAAAGCGTTGTCGTACCCTCACCTGGACCCTAAACCGTCCCCGTCCCCTAACCCTAACCCTAGCCCGAACCCTAACCCTAACCCTTCCCCGAAGCCTGACCCTCAGCCGTCCCCTAATCCTAACCCGTACGCTGACACTCACCCGCGCCCTCACACGTACGCTCCCCCTAAAGCGTTGTCGTACCCTCACCTGGACCCTAAACCGTCCCCGTCCCCTAACCCTAACCCTAGCCCGAACCCTAACCCTAACCCTTCCCCGAAGCCTGACCCTCACCCGTCCCCTAATCCTAACCCGTACGCTGACACTCACCCGCGCCCTCACACGTAGGCTCCCCCTAAAGCGTTGTCGTACCCTCACCTGGACCCTAAACCGTCCCCGTCCCCTAACCCAAACCCTAGCCCGAACCCTAACCCTAACCCTTCCCCAAAGCCTGACCCTCACCCGTCCCCTAATCCTAACCCGTACGTGACACTCACCCGCGCCCTCACACGTAGGCTCCCCCTAAAGCGTTGTTGTACCCTCACCTGGACCCTAAACCGTCCCCGTCCCCTAACCCTAACCCTAGCCTGAACCCTAACCCTAACACTTCCCCGAAGCCTGACCCTCACCCGTCCCCTAATCCTAACCCGTACGCTGACACTCACCCACGCCCTCAAACGTACGCTCCCCCTAAAGCGTTGTCGTACCCTCACCTGGACCCTAAACCGTCCCCGTCCCCTAACCCTAATCCTAGCCCGAACCCTAACCCTAAACTTTCCCCGAAGCCTGACCCTCACCCGTCCCCTAATCCTAACCCGTACGCTGACACTCACCAGCGCCCTCACACGTATGCTCCCCCTAAAGCGTTGTCGTACCCTCACCTGGACCCTAAACCGTCCCCGTCCCCTAACCCTAACCCTAGCCCGAACCCTAACCCTAACCCTTCCCCGAAGCCTGACCCTCACCCGTCCCCTAATCCTAACCCGTACGCTGACACTCACCCGCGCCCTCACACGTACGCTCCCCCTAAAGCGTTGTCGTACCCTCACCTGGACCCTAAACCGTCCCCGTCCCCTAACCCTAACCCTAACCCGAACCCTAACCCTAACACTTCCCCGAAACCTGACCCTCACCCGTCCCCTAATCCTAACCCGTACGCTGACACTCACCCGCGCCCTCACACGTACGCTCCCCCTAAAGCGTTGTCGTACCCTCACCTGGACCCTAAACCGTCCCCGTCCCCTAACCCTAACCCTAGCCCGAACCCTAACCCTAACACTTCCCCGAAGCCTGACCCTCACCCGTCCCCTAATCCTAACCCGTAGGCTGACACTCACCCGCGCCCTCACACGTACGCTCCCCCTAAAGCGTTGTCGTACCCTCACCTGGACCCTAAACCGTCCCCGTCCCCTAACCCTAACCCTAGCCCGAACCCTAACCCTAACCCTTCCCCGAAGCCTGACCCTCACCCGTCCCCTAATCCTAACCCGTACGCTGACACTCACCCGCGCCCTCACACGTACGCTCCCCCTAAAGCGTTGTCGTACCCTCACCTGGACCCTAAACCGTCCCCGTCCCCTAACCCTAACCCTAGCCCGAACCCTAACCCTAACCCTTCCCCGAAGCCTGACCCTCAGCCGTCCCCTAATCCTAACCCGTACGCTGACACTCACCCGCGCCCTCACACGTACGCTCCCCCTAAAGCGTTGTCGTACCCTCACCTGGACCCTAAACCGTCCCCGTCCCCTAACCCTAACCCTAGCCCGAACCCTAACCCTAACCCTTCCCCGAAGCCTGACCCTCACCCGTCCCCTAATCCTAACCCGTACGCTGACACTCACCCGCGCCCTCACACGTAGGCTCCCCCTAAAGCGTTGTCGTACCCTCTCCTGGACCCTAAACCGTCCCCGTCCCCTAACCCTAACCCTAGCCCGAACCCTAACCCTAACCCTTCCCCGAAGCCTAACCCTCACCCGTCCCCTAATCCTAACCCGTACGCTGACACTCACCCGCGCCCTCACACGTACGCTCCCCATAAAGCGTTGTCGTACCCTCACCTGGACCCTAAACCGTCCCCGTCCCTTAACCCTAACCCTAGCCCGAACCCTAACCCTAACCCTTCCCCGAAGCCTGACCCTCACCCGTCCCCTAATCCTAACCCTTACGCTGACACTCACCGGCGCCCTCACACGTAGGCTCCCCCTAAAGCGTTGTCTTACACTCACCTGGACCCTAAACCGTCCCCGTCCCCTAACCCTAACCCTAGCCCGAACCCTAACCCTAACCCTTCCCCGAAGCCTGACCCTCACCAGTCCCCTAATCCTAACCCGTACGCTGACACTCACCCACGCCCTCACACGTACGCTCCCCCTAAAGCGTTGTCGTACCCTCACCTGGACCCTAAACCGTCCCCGTCCCCTAACCCTAACCCTAGCCCGAACCCTAACCCTAACCCTTCCCCGAAGCCTGACCCTCACCCGTCCCCTAATCCTAACCCGTACGCGGACACTCACCCGCGCCCTCACACGTACGCGCCCCCTAAAGCGTTGTCGTACCCTCACCTGGACCCTAAACCGTCCCCGTCCCCTAACCCTAATCCTAGCCCGAACCCTAACCCTAACCCTTCCCCGAAGCCTGACCCTCACCCGTCCCCTAATCCTAACCCGTACGCTGACACTCACCCGCGCCCTCACACGTACGCTCCCCCTAAAGCGTTGTCGTACCCTCACCTGGACCCTAAACCGTCCCCGTCCCCTAACCCTAACCCTAGCCCGAACCCTAACCCTAACCCTTCCCCGAAGCCTGACCCTCACCCGTCCCCTAATCCTAACCCGTACGCTGACACTCACCCGCGCCCTCATACGTACGCTCCCCCTAAAGCGTTGTCGTACCCTCACCTGGACCCTAAACCGTCCCCGTCCCCTAACCCTAACCCTAGCCCGAACCCTAAACCTAACCCTTCCCCGAAGCCTGACCCTCACCCGTCCCCTAATCCTAACCCGTACGCTGACACTCACCCACGCCCTCACACGTACGCTCCCCCTAAAGCGTTGTCGTACCCTCACCTGTACCCTAAGCCGTCCCCGTCCCCTAACCCTAACCCTAGCCCGAACCCTAACCCTAACCCTTCCCCGAAGCCTGACCCTCACCCGTCCCCTAATCCTAACCCATACGCTGACACTCACCCGCGCCCTCACACGTACGCTCCCCCTAAAGCGTTGTCGTACCCTCACCTGGACCCTAAACCGTCCCCGTCCCCTAACCCTAACTCTAGCCCGAACCCTAACCCTAACCCTTCCCCGAAGCCTGACCCTCACCCGTCCCCTAATCCTAACCCGTACGCTGACACTCACCCACGCCCTCACACGTACGCTCGCCCTAAAGCGTTGTCGTACCCTCACCTGGACCCTAAACCGTCCCCGTCCCCTAACCCTAACCCTAGCCCGAACCCTAACCCTAACCCTTCCCCGAAGCCTGACCCTCACCCGTCCCCTAATCCTAACCCGTACGCTGACACTCACCCGCGCCCTCACACGTACGCTCCCCCTAAAGCGTTGTCGTACACTCACCTGGACCCTAAACGGTCCCCGTCCCCTAACCCTAACCCTAGCCCGAATCCTAACACTAACCCTTCCCCGAAGCCTGACCCTCACCCGTCCGCTAATCCTAACCCGTACGCTGACACTCACCCGCGCCCTCACACGTACGCTCCCCCTAAAGCGTTGTCGTACACTCACCTGGACCCTAAACGGTCCCCGTCCCCTAACCCTAACCCTAGCCCGAACCCTAACCCTAACCCTTCCCCGAAGCCTGACCCTCACCCGTCCCCTAATCCTAACCCGTACGCTGACACTCACCCGCGCCCTCACACGTACGCTCCCCCTAAAGCGTTGTCGTACCCTCACCAGGACCCTAAACCCTCCCCGTCCCTTAACCCTAACCCTAGCCCGAACCCTAACCCTAACCCTTCCCTGAAGCCTGACACTCAGCCGTCCCCTAATACTAACCCATACGCTGACACTCACCCGCGCCCTCACACGTACACTCCCCATAAAGCGTTGTCGTACCCTCACCTGGACCCTAAACCGTCCCCGTCCCCTAACCCTAACCCTAGCCCGAACCCTAATCCTAACCCTTCCCCGAAGCCTGACCCTCACCCGTCCCCTAATCCTACCCCGTACGCTGACACTCACCGGCGCCCTCACACGTAGGCTCCCCCTAAAGCGTTGTCTTACCCTCACCTGGACCCTAAACCGTCCCCGTCCCCTAACCCTAACCCTAGCCCGAACCCTAACCCTAACCCTTCCCCGAAGCCTCACCCTCACCCGTCCCCTAATCCTAACCCGTACGCTGACACTCACCCACGCCCTCACACGTACGCTCCCCCTAAAGCGTTGTCGTACCCTCACCTGGACCCTAAACCGTCCCCGTCCCCTAACCCTAACCCTAGCCCGAACCCTAACCCTAACCCTTCCCCGAAGCCTGACCCTCACCCGTCCCCTAATCCTAACCCGTACGCTGACACTCACCCGCGCCCTCACACGTACGCTCCCCCTAAAGCGTTGTCGTACCCTCACCTGGACCCTAAACCGTCCCCGTCCCCTAACCCTAACCCTAGCCCGAACCCTAACCCTAACACTTCCCCGAAGCCTGACCCTCACCAGTCCCCTAATCCTAACCCGTACGCTGACACTCACCCGCGCCCTCACACGTACGCTCCCCCTAAAGCGTTGTGGTACCCTCACCTGGACCCTAAACCGTCCCCGTCCCCTAACCCTAAACCTAGCCCGAACCCTAACCCTAACCCTTCCCCGAAGCCTGACCCTCACCCGTCCCCTAATCCTAACCCGTACGCTGACACTCACCCGCGCCCTCACACGTACGCTCCCCCTAAAGCGTTGTCGTACCCTCACCTGGACCCTAAACCATCCCCGTCCCCTAGCCCTAACCCTAGCCCGAACCCTAACCCTAACCCTTCCCCGAAGCCTGACCCTCACCCGTCCCCTAATCCTAACCCGTACGCTGACACTCACCCGCGCCCTCACACGTACGCTCCCCCTAAAGCGTTGTCGTACCCTCACCTGGACCCTAAACCGTCCCCGTCCCCTAACCCTAACCCTAGCCCGAACTCTAACCCTAACCCTTCCCCGAAGCCTGACCCTCACCCGTCCCCTAATCCTAACCCGTACGCTGACACTCACCCGCGCCCTCACACGTAGGCTCCCCCTAAAGCGTTGTCGTACCCTCACCTGGACCCTAAACCGTCCCTGTCCCCTAACCCTAACCCTAGCCCGAACCCTAACCCTAACCCTTCCCCGAAGCCTGACCCTCACCCGTCCCCTAATCCTAACCCGTACGCTGACACTCACCCGCGCCCTCACACGTAGGCTCCCCCTAAAGCGTTCTCGTACCCTCAACTGGACCCTAAACCGTCCCCGTCCCCTAACCCTAACCCTAGCCCGAACCCTAACCCTAACCCTTCCCCGAAGCCTGACCCTCACCCGTCCCCTAATCCTAACCCGTACGCTGACACTCACCCACGCCATCACACGTACGCTCCCCCTAAAGCGTTGTCGTACCCTCACCTGGACCCTAAACCGTCCCCGTCCCCTAACCCTAACCCTAGCCCGAACCCTAACCCTAACCCTTCCCCGAAGCCTGACCCTCACCCGTCCCCTAATCCTAACCCGTACTCTGACACTCACCCGCACCCTCACACGTACGCTCCCCCTAAAGCGTTGTCGTACCCTCACCTGGACCCTAAACCGTCCCCGTCCCCTAACCCGAACCCTAACTCGAACCCTAACCCTAACCCTTCCCCGAAGCCTGACCCTCACCCGTCCCCTAATCCTAACCCGTACGCTGACACTCACCCGCGCCCTCACACGTATGCTCCCCCTAAAGCGTTGTCGTACCCTCACCTGGACCCTAAACCGTCCCCGTCCCCTAACCCTAACCCTAGCCCGAACCCTAACCCTAACCCTTCCCCCAAGCCTGACACTCACCCGTACCCTAATCCTAACCCGTACGCTGACACTCACCCGCGCCCTCGCACGTACGCTCCCCCTAAAGCGTTGTCGTACCCTCACCTGGACCCTAAACGGTCCCCGTCCCCTAACCCTAACCCTAGCCCGCACCCTAACCATAACCCTTCCCCGAAACCTGACCCTCACCCGTCCCCTAATCCTAACCCGTACGCTGACACTCACCCGCGCCCTCACACGTACGCTCCCCCTAAAGCGTTGTCGTACCCTCACCTGGACCCTAAACCGCCCCCGTCCCCTAACCCTAACCCTAGCCCGAACCCTAACCCTAACCCTTCCCCGATGCCTGACCCTCACCCGTCCCCTAATCCTAACCTGTACGCTGACACTCACCCGCGCCCTCACACGTAGGCTCCCCCTAAAGCGTTGTCGTCCCCTCACCTGGACCCTAAACCGTCCCTGTCCCCTAACCCTAACCCTAGCCCGAACCCTAACCCTAACACTTCCCCGAAGCCTGACCCTCACCCGTCGCCTAATCCTAACCCATACGCTGACACTCACCCGTGCCCTCACATGTACGCTCCCCCTAAAGCGTTGTCGTACCCTCACCTGGACCCTAAACCGTCTCCGTACCCTAACCCTAACCCTAGCCCGAACCCTAACCCTAACCCTTCCCGGAAGCCTGACCCTCACCCGTCCCCTAATCCTAACCCGTACGCTGACACTCACCCGCGCCCTCACACGTACGCTCCCCCTAAAGCGTTGTCGTACCCTCACCTGGACCCTAAACCGTCCCCGTCCCCTAACCCTAACTCTAGCCCGAACCCTAACCCTAACCCTTCCCCGAAGCCTGACCCTCACCCGTCCCCTAATCCTAACCCGTACGCTGACACTCACCCACGCCCTCACACGTACGCTCGCCCTAAAGCGTTGTCGTACCCTCACCTGGACCCTAAACCGTCCCCGTCCCCTAACCCTAACCCTAGCCCGAACCCTAACCCTAACCCTTCCCCGAAGCCTGACCCTCACCCGTCCCCTAATCCTAACCCGTACGCTGACACTCACCCGCGCCCTCACACGTACGCTCCCCCTAAAGCGTTGTCGTACACTCACCTGGACCCTAAACGGTCCCCGTCCCCTAACCCTAACCCTAGCCCGAATCCTAACACTAACCCTTCCCCGAAGCCTGACCCTCACCCGTCCGCTAATCCTAACCCGTACGCTGACACTCACCCGCGCCCTCACACGTACGCTCCCCCTAAAGCGTTGTCGTACACTCACCTGGACCCTAAACGGTCCCCGTCCCCTAACCCTAACCCTAGCCCGAACCCTAACCCTAACCCTTCCCCGAAGCCTGACCCTCACCCGTCCCCTAATCCTAACCCGTACGCTGACACTCACCCGCGCCCTCACACGTACGCTCCCCCTAAAGCGTTGTCGTACCCTCACCAGGACCCTAAACCCTCCCCGTCCCTTAACCCTAACCCTAGCCCGAACCCTAACCCTAACCCTTCCCTGAAGCCTGACACTCAGCCGTCCCCTAATACTAACCCATACGCTGACACTCACCCGCGCCCTCACACGTACACTCCCCATAAAGCGTTGTCGTACCCTCACCTGGACCCTAAACCGTCCCCGTCCCCTAACCCTAACCCTAGCCCGAACCCTAATCCTAACCCTTCCCCGAAGCCTGACCCTCACCCGTCCCCTAATCCTACCCCGTACGCTGACACTCACCGGCGCCCTCACACGTAGGCTCCCCCTAAAGCGTTGTCTTACCCTCACCTGGACCCTAAACCGTCCCCGTCCCCTAACCCTAACCCTAGCCCGAACCCTAACCCTAACCCTTCCCCGAAGCCTCACCCTCACCCGTCCCCTAATCCTAACCCGTACGCTGACACTCACCCACGCCCTCACACGTACGCTCCCCCTAAAGCGTTGTCGTACCCTCACCTGGACCCTAAACCGTCCCCGTCCCCTAACCCTAACCCTAGCCCGAACCCTAACCCTAACCCTTCCCCGAAGCCTGACCCTCACCCGTCCCCTAATCCTAACCCGTACGCTGACACTCACCCGCGCCCTCACACGTACGCTCCCCCTAAAGCGTTGTCGTACCCTCACCTGGACCCTAAACCGTCCCCGTCCCCTAACCCTAACCCTAGCCCGAACCCTAACCCTAACACTTCCCCGAAGCCTGACCCTCACCAGTCCCCTAATCCTAACCCGTACGCTGACACTCACCCGCGCCCTCACACGTACGCTCCCCCTAAAGCGTTGTGGTACCCTCACCTGGACCCTAAACCGTCCCCGTCCCCTAACCCTAAACCTAGCCCGAACCCTAACCCTAACCCTTCCCCGAAGCCTGACCCTCACCCGTCCCCTAATCCTAACCCGTACGCTGACACTCACCCGCGCCCTCACACGTACGCTCCCCCTAAAGCGTTGTCGTACCCTCACCTGGACCCTAAACCATCCCCGTCCCCTAACCCTAACCCTAGCCCGAACCCTAACCCTAACCCTTCCCCGAAGCCTGACCCTCACCCGTCCCCTAATCCTAACCCGTACGCTGACACTCACCCGCGCCCTCACACGTACGCTCCCCCTAAAGCGTTGTCGTACCCTCACCTGGACCCTAAACCGTCCCCGTCCCCTAACCCTAACCCTAGCCCGAACTCTAACCCTAACCCTTCCCCGAAGCCTGACCCTCACCCGTCCCCTAATCCTAACCCGTACGCTGACACTCACCCGCGCCCTCACACGTAGGCTCCCCCTAAAGCGTTGTCGTACCCTCACCTGGACCCTAAACCGTCCCTGTCCCCTAACCCTAACCCTAGCCCGAACCCTAACCCTAACCCTTCCCCGAAGCCTGACCCTCACCCGTCCCCTAATCCTAACCCGTACGCTGACACTCACCCGCGCCCTCACACGTAGGCTCCCCCTAAAGCGTTCTCGTACCCTCACCTGGACCCTAAACCGTCCCCGTCCCCTAACCCTAACCCTAGCCCGAACCCTAACCCTAACCCTTCCCCGAAGCCTGACCCTCACCCGTCCCCTAATCCTAACCCGTACGCTGACACTCACCCACGCCGTCACACGTACGCTCCCCCTAAAGCGTTGTCGTACCCTCACCTGGACCCTAAACCGTCCCCGTCCCCTAACCCTAACCCTAGCCCGAACCCTAACCCTAACCCTTCCCCGAAGCCTGACCCTCACCCGTCCCCTAATCCTAACCCGTACTCTGACACTCACCCGCACCCTCACACGTACGCTCCCCCTAAAGCGTTGTCGTACCCTCACCTGGACCCTAAACCGTCCCCGTCCCCTAACCCGAACCCTAGCTCGAACCCTAACCCTAACCCTTCCCCGAAGCCTGACCCTCACCCGTCCCCTAATCCTAACCCGTACGCTAACACTCACCCGCGCCCTCACACGTATGCTCCCCCTAAAGCGTTGTCGTACCCTCACCTGGACCCTAAACCGTCCCCGTCCCCTAACCCTAACCCTAGCCCGAACCCTAACCCTAACCCTTCCCCCAAGCCTGACACTCACCCGTACCCTAATCCTAACCCGTACGCTGACACTCACCCGCGCCCTCGCACGTACGCTCCCCCTAAAGCGTTGTCGTACCCTCACCTGGACCCTAAACGGTCCCCGTCCCCTAACCCTAACCCTAGCCCGCACCCTAACCATAACCCTTCCCCGAAACCTGACCCTCACCCGTCCCCTAATCCTAACCCGTACGCTGACACTCACCCGCGCCCTCACACGTACGCTCCCCCTAAAGCGTTGTCGTACCCTCACCTGGACCCTAAACCGCCCCCGTCCCCTAACCCTAACCCTAGCCCGAACCCTAACCCTAACCCTTCCCCGATGCCTGACCCTCACCCGTCCCCTAATCCTAACCTGTACGCTGACACTCACCCGCGCCCTCACACGTAGGCTCCCCCTAAAGCGTTGTCGTCCCCTCACCTGGACCCTAAACCGTCCCTGTCCCCTAACCCTAACCCTAGCCCGAACCCTAACCCTAACACTTCCCCGAAGCCTGACCCTCACCCGTCGCCTAATCCTAACCCATACGCTGACACTCACCCGTGCCCTCACATGTACGCTCCCCCTAAAGCGTTGTCGTACCCTCACCTGGACCCTAAACCGTCTCCGTACCCTAACCCTAACCCTAGCCCGAACCCTAACCCTAACCCTTCCCGGAAGCCTGACCCTCACCCGTCCCCTAATCCTAACCCGTACGCTGACACTCACCCGCGCCCTCACACGTACGCTCCCCCTAAAGCGTTGTCGTACCCTCACCTGGACCCTAAACCGTCCCCATCCCCTAACCCTAACCCTAGCCCGAACCCTAACCCTAACCCTTCCCCGAAGCCTGACCCTCACCCGTCCCCTAATCCTAACCCGTACGCTGACACTCACCCGCGCCCTCACACGTACGCTCCCCCTAAAGCGTTGTCGTACCCTCACCTGGACCCTAAACCGTGCCCGTCCCCGAACCCTAACCCTAGACCGAACCCTAACCCTAACCCTTCCCCGAAGCCTGACCCTCACCCGTCCCCTACTCCTAACCCGTACGCTGACACTCACCCGCGCCCTCACACGTAGGCTCCCTCTAAAGCGTTGTCTTACCCTCACCTGGACCCTAAACCGTCCCCGTCCCCTAACCCTAACCCTAGCCCGAACCCTAACCCTAACCCTTCCCCGAAGCCTGACCCTCACTCGTCCCCTAATCCTAACCCGTACGCTGACACTCACCCACGCCCTCACACGTACGCTCCCCCTAAAGCGTTGTCGTACCCTCACCTGGACCCTAAACTGTCCCCGTCCCCTAACCCTAACCCTAGCCCGAACCCTAACCCTAACCCTTCCCCGAAGCCTGACCCTCACCCGTCCCCTAATCCTAACCCGTACGCTGACACTCACCCACGCCCTCACACGTACGCTCCCCCTAAAGCGTTGTCGTACCCTCACCTGGACCCTAAACCGTCCCCGTCCCCTAACCCTAATCCTAGCCCGAACCCTAACCCTGACCCTTCCCCGAAGCCTGACACTCACCCGTCCCCTAATCCTAACCCGTACGCTGACACTCACCCGCGCCCTCACACGTACACTCCCCCTAAAGCGTTGTCGTACCCTCACCTGGACCCTAAACCGTCCCCATCCCCTAACCCTAACCCTAGCCCGAACCCTAACCCTAACCCTTCCCCAAAGCCTGACCCTCACCCGTCCCCTAATCCTAACCCGTACGCTGACATTCACCCACGCCCTCACACGTAGGCTCCCCCTAAAGCGTTGTCGTACCCTCACCTGGACCCTAAACCGTCCCCGTCCCCTATCCCTAACCCTAGCCCGAGCCCTAAACCTAACACTTCCCCGAAGCCTGACCCTCACCCGTCCCCTAATCCTAACCCGTACGCTGACACTCACCCACGTCCTCACACGTACGCTCCCCCTAAAGCGTTGTCGTAACCTCACCTGGACCCTAAACCGTCCCCGTCCCCTAACCCTAACCCTAGCCCGAACCCTAACCCTAACCCTTCCCCGAAGCCTGACCCTCACCCGTCCCCTAATCCTAACCCGTACGCTGACACTCACCCGCGCCCTCACACGTACGCTCCCCCTAAAGCGTTGTCGTACCCTCACCTGGACCCTAAACCGTCCCCGTCCCCTAACCCTAACCCTAGCCCGACCCTAACCCTAACACTTCCCCGAAGCCTGACCCTCACCCGTCCCCTAATCCTAACCCGTACGCTGACACTCACCCGCGCCCTCACACGTAGGCTCCCCCTAAAGCGTTGTCGTACCCTCACCTGGACCCTAAACCGTCCCCGTCCCCTAACCCTAACCCTAGCCCGAACCCTAACCCTAACACTTCCCCGAAGCCTGACCCTCACCCGTCCCCTAATCCTAACCCGTACGCTGACACTCACCCACGCCCTCACACGTACGCTCCCCCTAAAGCGTTGTCGTACCCTCACCTGGACCCTAAACCGTCCCCGTCCCCTAACCCTAACCCTAGCCCGAACCCTAACCCTAAACCTTCCCCGAAGCCTGACCCTCACCCGTCCCCTAATCCTAACCCGTACGCTGACACTCACCCGCGCCCTCACACGTACGCTCCCCCTAAAGCGTTGTCGTACCCTCACCTGGACCCTAAACCGTCCCCGTCCCCTAAGCCTAACCCTAGCCCGAACCCCAACCCTAACCCTTCCCCGAAGCCTGACCCTCACCCGTCCCCTAATTCTAACCCCATACGCTGACACTCACCCGCGCCCTCACACGTACGCTCCCCCTAAAGCGTTGTCGTACCCTCACCAGGACCCTAAACCGTCCCCATCCCTTAACCCTAACCCTAGCCCGAACCCTAACCCTAACCCTTCCCCGAAGCCTGACACTCAGCCGTCCCCTAATCCTAACCCGTACGCTGAAACTCACCCGCGCCCTCACACGTACGCTCCCCATAAAGCGTTGTCGTACCCTCACCTGGACCCTAAACCGTCCCCGTCCCCTAACCCTAACCCTAGCCCGAACCCTAACCCTAACCCTTCCCCGAAGCCTGACCCTCACCCGTCCCCTAATCCTAACCCGTACGCTGACACTCACCCGCGCCCTCACACGTAGGCTCCCCCTAAAGAGTTGTCTTACCCTCACCTGGACCCTAAACCGTCCCCGTCCCCTAACCCTAAACCTAGCCCGAACCCTAACCCTAACCCTTCCCCGAAGCCTGACCCTCACCTGTCCCCTAATTCTAACCGGTACGCTCACACTCACCCGCGCCCTCACACGTAGGCTCCCCCTAAAGAGTTGTCTTACCCTCACCTGGACCCTAAACCGTCCCCGTCCCCTAACCCTAACCCTAGCCCGAACCCTAACCCTAACCCTTCCCCGAAGCCTGACCCTCACCCGTCCCCTATTCCTAACCCGTACGCTGACACTCACCCACGCCCTCACACGTACGCTCCCCCTAAAGCGTGGTCGTACCCTCACCTGGACCCTAAACCGTCCCCGTCCCCTAACTCTAACCCTAGCCCGAACCCTAACCCTAACACTTCCCCGAAGCCTGACCCTCAGCCGTCCCCTAATCCTAACCCGTACGCTGACACTCACCCACGCCCTCACACGTACGCTCCCCCTAAAGCGTGGTCGTACCCTCACCTGGACCCTAAACCGTCCCCGTCCCCTAACCCTAACCCTAGCCCGAACCCTAACCCTAACCCTTCCCCGAAGCCTGACCCTCACCCGTCCCCTAATCCTAACCCGTACGCTGACACTCACCCGCGCCCTCACACGTACGCTCCCCCTAAAGCGTTGTCGTACCCTCACCTGGACCCTAAACCGTCCCCGTCCCCTAACCCTAACCCTAGCCCGAACCCTAACCCTAACCCTTCCCCGAAGCCTGACCCTCACCCTTCCCCTAATCCTAACCCGTACGCTGACACTCACCCGCGCCCTCACACGTACGCTCCCCCTAAAGCGTTGTCGTACCCTCACCTGGACCCTAAACCGTCCCCGTCCCCTAACCCTAACCCTAGCCCGAACCCTAACCCTAAACCTTCCCCGAAGCCTGACCCTCACCCGTCCCCTAATCCTAACCCGTACGCTGACACTCACCCGCGCCCTCACACGTAGGCACCCCCTAAAGCGTTGTCGTACCCTCACCTGGACCCTAAACCGTCCCCGTCCACTAACCCTAACCCTAGCCCGAACCCTAACCCTAACCCTTCCCCGAAGCCTGACCCTCACCCGTCCCCTAATCCTAACCCGTACGCTGACACTCACCCGCGCCCTCACACGTACGCTCCCCCTAAAGCGTTGTCGTACACTCACCTGGACCCTTAACCGTCCCCGTCCCCTAACCCTAACCCTAGCCCGAACCCTAACCCTAACCCTTCCCCGAAGCCTGACCCTCAGCCGTCCCCTAATCCTAACCCGTACGCTGACACTCACCCGCGCCCTCACACGTACGCTCCCCCTAAAGTGTTGTCGTACCCTCACCTGGACCCTAAACCGTCCCCGTCCCCTAACCCTAACCCTAGCCCGAACCCTAACCCTAACCCTTCCCCGAAGCCTGACCCTCACCCGTCCCCTAATCCTAACCCGTACGCTGACACCCGCGCCCTCACACGTACGCTCCCCCTAAAGCGTTGTCGTACCCTCACCTGGACCCTAAACCGTCCCCGTCCCCTAACCCTAACCCTAGCCCGAACCCTAACCCTAACCCTTCCCCGAAGCCTGACCCTCACCCGTCCCCTAATCCTAACCCGTACGCTGACACTCACCCGCGCCCTCACACGTACGCTCCCCCTAAAGCGTTGTCGTACCCTCACCTGGACCCTAAACCGTCCCCGTCCCCTAACCCTAACCCTAGCCCGAACCCTAACCCTAACCCGTCCCCGAAGCCTGACCCTCACCCGTCCCCTAATCCTAACCCGTACGCTGACACTCACCCGCGCCCTCACACGTACGCTCCCCGTAAAACGTTGTCGTACCCTCACCTGGACCCTAAACCGTCCCCGTCCCCTAACCCTAACCCTACCCCGAACCCTAACCCTAACCCTTCCCCGAAGCCTGACCCTCACCCGTCCCCTAATCCTAACCCGTACGCTGACACTCACCCGCGCCCTCACACGTACGCTCCCCCTAAAGCGTTGTCGTACCCTCACCTGGACCCTAAACCGTCCCCGTCCCCTAAGCCTAACCCTAGCCCGAACCCTAACCCTAACCCTTCCCCGAAGCCTGACCCTCACCCGTCCCCTGATCCTAACCCGTACGCTGACACTCACCCGCGCCCTCACACGTACGCTCCCCATAAAGCGTTGTCGTACCCTCACCTGGACCCTAAACCGTCCCCGTCCCCTAACCCTAACCCTAGCCCGAACCCTAACACTAACCCTTCCCCGAAGCCTGACCCTCACCCGTCCCCTAATCCTAACCCGTACGCTGACACTCACCCGCGCCCTCACACGTACGCTCCACCTAAAGCGTTGTCGTACCCTCACCTGGACCCTAAACCGTCCCCGTCCCCTAACCCTAACCCTAGCCCGAACCCTAACTCTAACCCTTCCCCGAAGCCTGACCCTCACCCGTCCCCTAATCCTAACCCGTACGCTGACACTCACCCGCACGCTCCCCCTAAAGCGTTGTCGTACCCTCACCTGGACCCTAAACCGTCCCCGTCCCCTAACCCTAACCCTAGCCCGAACCCTAACCCTAACCCTTCCCCGAAGCCTGACCCTCACCCGTCCCCTAATCCTAACCCGTACGCTGACACTCACCCGCGCCCTCACACGTACGCTCCCCCTAAAGCGTTGTCGTACCCTCACCTGGACCCTAAACCGTCCCCGTCCCCTAACCCTAACCCTAGCCCGAACCCTAACCCTAACCCTTCCCCGAAGCCTGACCCTCACCCGTCCCCTAATCCTAACCCCTACGCTGACACTCACCCGCGCCCTCACACGTACGCTCCCCCTAAAGCGTTGTCGTACCCTCACCTGGACCCTAAACCGTCCCCGTCCCCTAACCCTAACCCTAGCCCGAACCCTAACCCTAACCCTTCCCCGAAGCCTGACCCTCACCCGTCCCCTAATCCTAACCCGTACGCTGACACTCACCCGCACGCTCCCCCTAAAGCTTTGTCGTACCCTCACCTGGACCCTAAACCGTCCCCGTCCCCTAACCCTAACCCTAGCCCGAACCCTAACCCTAACCCTTCCCCGAAGCCTGACCCTCACCCGTCCCCTAATCCTAACCCGTACGCTGACACTCACCCGCGCCCTCACACGTACGCTCCCCCTAAAGCGTTGTCGTACCCTCACCTGGACCCTAAACCGTCCCCGTCCCCTAATCCTAACCCTAGCCCGAACCCTAACCCTAACACTTCCCCGAAGCCTGACCCTCACTCGTCCCCTAATCCTAACCCGTACGCTGACACTCACCCGCACGCTCCCCCTAAAGCGTTGTCGTACCCTCACCTGTACCCTAAACCGTCCCCGTCCCCTAACCCTAACCCTAGCCCGAACCCTAACCCTAAACCTTCCCCGAAGCCTGACCCTCACCCGTCCCCTAATCCTAACCCGTACGCTGACACTCACCCGCGCCCTCACACGTACGCTCCCCCTAAAGCGTGGTCGTACACTCACCTGGACCCTAAACCGTCCCCGTCCCCTAACCCTAACCCTAGCCCGAACCCTAACCCTAACCCTTCCCCGAAGCCTGACCTTCACCTGTCCCCTAATCCTAACCCGTACGCTGACACTCACCCGCGCCCTCACACGTACGTTCCCCCTAAAGCGTTGTCGTACCCTCACCTGGACCCTAAACCGTCCCCGGCCCCTAACCCTAACCCTAGCCCGAACCCTAACCCTAACCCTTCCCCGAAGCCTGACCCTCACCCGTCCCCTAATCCTAACCCGTACGCTGACACTCACCCGCGCCCTCACACGTACGCTCCCCCTAAAGCGTTGTCGTACCCTCACCTGGACCCTAAACCGTCCCCGTCCCCTAACCCTAACCCTAGCCCGAACCCTAACCCTAACCCTTCCCCGAAGCCTGACCCTCAGCCGTCCCCTAATCCTAACCCGTACGCTGACACTCACCCGCGCCCTCACACGTACGCTCCCCCTAAAGCGTTGTCGTACCCTCATCTGGACCCTAAACCGACCCCGTCCCCTAACCCTAACCCTAGCCCGAACCCTAACCCTAACCCTTCCCCGAAGCCTGACCCTCACCCGTCCCCTAATCCTAACCCGTACGCCGACACTCACTCGCGCCCTCACACGTACGCTCCCCCTAAAGCGTTGTCGTACCCTCACCTGGACCCTAAACCGTCCCCGTCCCCTAACCCTAACCCTAGCCCGAACCCTAACCCTAACCCTTCCCCGAAGCCTGACCCTAACCCGTCCCCTAATCCTAACCCGTACGCCGACACTCACCCGCGCCCTCACACGTACGCTCCCCCTAAAGCGTTGTCGTACCCTCACCTGGACCCTAAACCGTCCCCGTCCCCTAACCCTAACCCTAGCCCGAACCCTAACCCTAACCCTTCCCCGAAGCCTGACCGTCACCCGTCCCCTAATCCTAACCCGTACGCTGACACTCACCCGCGCCCTCACATGTACGCTCCCCCTAAAGCGTTGTCGTACCCTCACCAGGACCCTAAACCGTCCCCGTCCCCTAACCCTAACCCTAGCCCGAACCCTAAGCCTAACCCTTCCCCGAAGCCTGACCCTAACCCGTCCCCTAATCCTAACCCGTACGCTGACACTCACACGCGCCCTCACACGTACGCTCCCCCTAAAGCGTTGTCGTACCCTCACCTGGACCCTAAACCGTCCCCGTCCCCTAACCCGAACCCTAACCCTAGCCCGAACCCTAACCCTAACCCTTCCCCGAAGCCTGACCCTCAACCGTCCCCTAATCCTAACCCGTACGCTGACACTCACCCGCGCCCTCACACGTACGCTCCCCCTAAAGCATTGTCGTACCCTCACCTGGACCCTAAACCGTCCCCGTCCCCTAACCCTAACCCTAGCCCGAACCCTAACCCTAACCCTTCCCCGAAGCCTGACCCTCACCCGTCCCCTAATCCTAACCCGTACGCTGACACTCACCCGCGCCCTCACACGTACGCTCCCCCTAAAGCGTTGTCGTACCCTCACCTGGACCCTAAACCGTCCCCGGCCCCTAACCCTAACCCTAGCCCGAACCCTAACCCTAACCCTTCCCCGAAGCCTGACCCTCACCCGTACCCTAATCCTAACCCGTACGCTGACACTCACCCGCGCCCTCACACGTACGCTCCCCCTAAAGCGTTGTCGTACCCTCACCTGGACCCTAAACCGACCCCGTCCCCTAACCCTAACCCTAGCCCGAACCCTAACCCTAACCCTTCCCCGAAGCCTGACCCTGACCCGTCCCCTAATCCTAACCCGTACGCTGACACTCACCCGCGCCCTCACACGTACGCTCCCCCTAAAGCGTTGTCGTACCCTCACCTGGACCCTAAACCGTCCCCGTCCCCTAACCCTAACCCTAGCCCGAACCCTAACCCTAACCCTTCCCCGAAGCCTGACCCTCAGCCGTCCCCTAATCCTAACCCGTACGCTGACACTCACCCGCGCCCTCACATGTACGCTCCCCCTAAAGCATTGTCGTACCCTCACCTGGACCCTAAACCGTCCCCGTCCCCTAACCCTAACCCTAGCCCGAACCCTAACCCTAACCCTTCCCCGAAGCCTGACCCTCACCCGTCCCCTAATCCTAACCCGTACGCTGACACTCACCCGCGCCCTCACACGTACGCTCCCCCTAAAGCGTTGTCGTACCCTCATCTGGACCCTAAACCGACCCCGTCCCCTAACCCTAACCCTAGCCCGAACCCTAACCCTAACCCTTCCCCGAAGCCTGACCCTCACCCGTCCCCTAATCCTAACCCGTACGCCGACACTCACTCGCGCCCTCACACGTACGCTCCCCCTAAAGCGTTGTCGTACCCTCACCTGGACCCTAAACCGTCCCCGTCCCCTAACCCTAACCCTAGCCCGAACCCTAACCCTAACCCTTCCCCGAAGCCTGACCCTAACCCGTCCCCTAATCCTAACCCGTACGCCGACACTCACCCGCGCCCTCACACGTACGCTCCCCCTAAAGCGTTGTCGTACCCTCACCTGGACCCTAAACCGTCCCCGTCCCCTAACCCTAACCCTAGCCCGAACCCTAACCCTAACCCTTCCCCGAAGCCTGACCGTCACCCGTCCCCTAATCCTAACCCGTACGCTGACACTCACCCGCGCCCTCACATGTACGCTCCCCCTAAAGCGTTGTCGTACCCTCACCAGGACCCTAAACCGTCCCCGTCCCCTAACCCTAACCCTAGCCCGAACCCTAAGCCTAACCCTTCCCCGAAGCCTGACCCTAACCCGTCCCCTAATCCTAACCCGTACGCTGACACTCACACGCGCCCTCACACGTACGCTCCCCCTAAAGCGTTGTCGTACCCTCACCTGGACCCTAAACCGTCCCCGTCCCCTAACCCGAACCCTAACCCTAGCCCGAACCCTAACCCTAACCCTTCCCCGAAGCCTGACCCTCAACCGTCCCCTAATCCTAACCCGTACGCTGACACTCACCCGCGCCCTCACACGTACGCTCCCCCTAAAGCATTGTCGTACCCTCACCTGGACCCTAAACCGTCCCCGTCCCCTAACCCTAACCCTAGCCCGAACCCTAACCCTAACCCTTCCCCGAAGCCTGACCCTCACCCGTCCCCTAATCCTAACCCGTACGCTGACACTCACCCGCGCCCTCACACGTACGCTCCCCCTAAAGCGTTGTCGTACCCTCACCTGGACCCTAAACCGTCCCCGGCCCCTAACCCTAACCCTAGCCCGAACCCTAACCCTAACCCTTCCCCGAAGCCTGACCCTCACCCGTACCCTAATCCTAACCCGTACGCTGACACTCACCCGCGCCCTCACACGTACGCTCCCCCTAAAGCGTTGTCGTACCCTCACCTGGACCTTAAACCGACCCCGTCCCCTAACCCTAACCCTAGCCCGAACCCTAACCCTAACCCTTCCCCGAAGCCTGACCCTGACCCGTCCCCTAATCCTAACCCGTACGCTGACACTCACCCGCGCCCTCACACGTACGCTCCCCCTAAAGCGTTGTCGTACCCTCACCTGGACCCTAAACCGTCCCCGTCCCCTAACCCTAACCCTAGCCCGAACCCTAACCCTAACCCTTCCCCGAAGCCTGACCCTCAGCCGTCCCCTAATCCTAACCCGTACGCTGACACTCACCCGCGCCCTCACATGTACGCTCCCCCTAAAGCATTGTCGTACCCTCACCTGGACCCTAAACCGTCCCCGTCCCCTAACCCTAACCCTAGCCCGAACCCTAACCCTAACCCTTCCCCGAAGCCTGACCCTCACCCGTCCCCTAATCCTAACCCGTACGCTGACACTCACCCGCGCCCTCACACGTACGCTCCCCCTAAAGCGTTGTCGTACCCTCACCTGGACCCTAAACCGTCCCCATCCCCTAACCCTAACCCTAGACCGAACACTAACCCTAAACCTTCCCCGAAGCCTGACCCTCACCCGTCCCCTAATCCTAACCCGTACGCTGACACTCACCCGCGCCCTCACACGTACGCTCCCCCTAAAGCGTTGTCGTACCCTCACCTGGACCCTAAACCGTCCCCGTCCCCTAACCCTAACCCTAGCCCGAACCCTAACCCTAACCCTTCCCCGAAGCCTGACCCTCACCCGTCCCCTAATCCTAACCCGTACGCTGACACTCACCCGCGCCCTCACACGTACGCTCCCCCTAAAGCGTTGTCGTACCCTCACCTGGACCCTAAACCGTCCCCGTCCCCTAACCCTAACCCTAGCCCGAACCCTAACCCTAAACCTTCCCCGAAGCCTGACCCTCAGCCGTCCCCTAATCCTAACCCGTACGCTGACACTCACCCGCGCCCTCACACGTACGCTCCCCCTAAAGCGTTGTCGTACCCTCACCTGGACCCTAAACCGTCCCCGGCCCCTAACCCTAACCCTAGACCGAACCCTAACCCTAACACTTCCCCGAAGCCTGACCCTCACCCGTACCCTAATCCTAACCCGTACGCTGACACTCACCCGCGCCCTCACACGTACGCTCCCCCTAAAGCGTTGTCGTACCCTCACCTGGACCCTAAACCGACCCCGTCCCCTAACCCTAACCCTAGCCCGAACCCTAACCCTAACCCTTCCCCGAAGCCTGACCCTGACCCGTCCCCTAATCCTAACCCGTACGCTGACACTCACCCGCGCCCTCACACGTACACTCCCCCTAAAGCGTTGTCGTACCCTCACCTGGACCCTAAACCGTCCCCGTCCCCTAACCCTAACCCTAGCCCGAACCCTAACCCTAACCCTTCCCCGAAGCCTGACCCTCAGCCGTCCCCTAATCCTAACCCGTACGCTGACACTCACCCGCGCCCTCACATGTACGCTCCCCCTAAAGCATTGTCGTACCCTCACCTGGACCCTAAACCGTCCCCGTCCCCTAACCCTAACCCTAGCCCGAACCCTAACCCTAAACCTTCCCCGAAGCCTGACCCTCACCCGTCCCCTAATCCTAACCCGTACGCTGACACTCACCCGCGCCCTCACACGTACGCTCCCCCTAAAGCGTTGTCGTACCCTCACCTGGACCCTAAACCGTCCCCGTCCCCTAACCCTAACCCTAGCCCGAACCCTAACCCTAACCCTTCCCCGAAGCCTGACCCTCAGCCGTCCCCTAATCCTAACCCGTACGCTGACACTCACCCGCGCCCTCACACGTACGCTCCCCCTAAAGCGTTGTCGTACCCTCACCTGGACCCTAAACCGTCCCCGTCCCCTAACCCTAACCCTAGACCGAACCCTAACCCTAACCCTTCCCCGAAGCCTGACCCTCACCCGTCCCCTAATCCTAACCCGTACGCTGACACTCACCCGCGCCCTCACACGTACGCTCCCCCTAAAGCTTTGTCGTACCCTTACCTGTACCCTAAACCGTGCCCGTCAACTAACCCTAACCCTAGCCCGAACCCTAACCCTAACCCTTCCCCGAAGCCTGACCCTCACCCGTCCCCTACTCCTAACCCGTACGCTGACACTCACCCGCGCCCTCACACGTACGCTCCCCCTAAAGCGTTGTCGTACCCTCACCTGGACCCTAAACCGTCCCCGTCCCCTAACCCTAATCCTAGCCCGAACCCTAACCCTAACCCTTCCCCGAAGCCTGACACTCACCCGTCCCCTAATCCTAACCCGTACGCTGACACTCACCCGCGCCCTCACACGTACGCTCCCCCTAAAGCGTTGTCGTACCCTCACCTGGACCCTAAACCGTCCCCGTCCCCTAACCCTAACCCTAGCCCGAACCCTAACCCTAACCCTTCCCCGAAGCCTGACCCTCACCCGTCCCCTAATCCTAACCCGTACGCTGACACTCCCCCGCGCCCTCACACGTAGGCTCCCCCTAAAGCGTTGTCGTACCCTCACCTGGACCCTAAACCGTCCCCGTCCCCTAACCCTAACCCTAGCCCGAACCCTAACCCTAACCCTTCCCCGAAGCCTGACCCTCAGCCGTCCCCTAATCCTAACCCGTACGCTGACACTCACCCGCGCCCTCACACGTACGCTCCCCCTAAAGCGTTGTCGTACCCTCACCTGGACCCTAAACCGTCCCCGTCCCCTAACCCTAACCCTAGACCGAACCCTAACCCTAACCCTTCCCCGAAGCCTGACCCTCACCCGTCCCCTAATCCTAACCCGTACGCTGACACTCACCCGCGCCCTCACACGTACGCTCCCCCTAAAGCTTTGTCGTACCCTTACCTGGACCCTAAACCGTGCCCGTCAACTAACCCTAACCCTAGCCCGAACCCTAACCCTAACCCTTCCCCGAAGCCTGACCCTCACCCGTCCCCTACTCCTAACCCGTACGCTGACACTCACCCGCGCCCTCACACGTACGCTCCCCCTAAAGCGTTGTCGTACCCTCACCTGGACCCTAAACCGTCCCCGTCCCCTAACCCTAACCCTAGCCCGAACCCTAACCCTAACCCTTCCCCGAAGCCTGACCCTCACCCGTCCCCTAATCCTAACCCGTACGCCGACACTCACCCGCGCCCTCACACGTACGCTCCCCCTATAGCCTTGTCGTACCCTCACCTGGACCCTAAACCGTCCTCGTCCCCTAACCCTAACCCTAGCCCGAACCCTAACCCTAAAACTTCCCCGAAGCCTGACCCTCACCCGTCCCCTAATCCTAACCCGTACGCCGACACTCACCCGCGCCCTCACACGTACGCTCCCCCTAAATCGTTGTCGTACCCTCACCTGGACCCTAAACCGTCCCCGTCCCCTAACCCTAACCCTAGCCCGAACCCTAACGCTAACCCTTCCCCGAAGCCTGACCCTCACCCGTCCCCTAATCCTAACCCGTACGCCGACACTCACCCGCGCCCTCACACGTACGCTCCCCCTAAAGCGTTGTCGTACCCTCACCTGGACCCTAAACCGTCCCCGTCCCCTAACCCTAACCCTAGCCCGAACCCTAACCCTAACCCTTCCCCGAAGCCTGACCCTCACCCGTCCCCTAATCCTAACCCGTACGCTGACACTCACCCGTGCCCTCACATATACGCTCCCCCTAAAGCGTTGTCGTACCCTCACCTGGACCCTAAACCGTCCCCGTCCCCTAACCCTAACCCTAGCCCGAACCCTAACCCTAACCCTTCCCCGAAGCCTGACCCTCACCCGTCCCCTAATCCTAACCCGTACGCTGACACTCACCCGCGCCCTCACACGTACGCTCCCCCTAAAGCGTTGTCGTACCCTCACCTGGACCCTAAACCGTCCCCGTCCCCTAACCCTAACCCTAGCCCGAACCCTAACCCTAACCCTTCCCCGAAGCCTGACCCTCACCCGTCCCCTAATCCTAACCCGTACGCTGACACTCACCCGCGCCCTCACACGTACGCTCCCCCTAAAGCGTTGTCGTACCCTCACCTGGACCCTAAACCGTCCCCGTCCCCTAACACTAATCCTAGCCCGAACCCTAACCCTAACCCTTCCCCGAAGCCTGACACTCACCCGTCCCCTAATCCTAACCCGTACGCTGACACTCACCTGCTCCCTCACACGTACGCTACCCCTAAAGTGTTGTCGTACCCTCACCTGGACCCTAAACCGTCCCCGTCCCCTAACCCTAACCCTAGCACGAACCCTAACCCTAACCCTTCCCCGAAGCCTGACCCTCACCCGTCCCCTAATCCTAACCCGTACGCTGACACTCACCCGTGCCCTCACACGTAGGCTCTCCCTAAAGCGTTGTCGTACCCTCACCTGGACCCTAAACCGTCCCCGTCCCCTAACCCTAACCCTAGCCCGAACCCTAACCCTAACCCTTCCCCGAAGCCTGACCCTCACCCGTCCCCTAATCCTAACCCGTACGCTGACACTCACCCGCGCCCTCACACGTACGCTCCCCCTAAAGCGTTGTCGTACCCTCACCTGGACCCTAAACCGTCCCCGTCCCCTAACCCTAACCCTAGCCCGAACCCTAACCCTAACCCTTCCCCGAAGCCTGACCCTCACCCGTCCCCTAATCCTAACCCGTACGCTGACACTCACCCGCGCCCTCACACGTACGCTCCCCCTAAAGCGTTGTCGTACCCTCACCTGGACCCTAAACCGTCCCCGTCCCCTAACCCTAACCCTAGCCCGAACCCTAACCCTAACCCTTCCCCGAAGCCTGACCCTCACCCGTCCCCTAATCCTAACCCGTGCGCCGACACTCACCCGCGCCCTCACACGTACGCTCCCCCTAAAGCGTTGTCGTACCCTCACCTGGACCCTAAACCGTCCCCGTCCCCTAACCCTAACCCTAACCCTAACCCTTCCCCGAAGCCTGACCCTCACCCGTCCCCTAATCCTAACCCGTACGCTGACACTCACCCGCGCCCTCACACGTACGCTCCCCCTAAAGCGTTGTCGTACCCTCACCTGGACCCTAAACCGTCCCCGTCCCCTAACCCTAACCCTAGCCCGAACCCTAACCCTAACCCTTCCCCGAAGCCTGACCCTCACCCGTCCCCTAATCCTAACCCGTACGCTGACACTCACCCGCGCCCTCACACGTACGCTCCCCCTAAAGCGTTGTCGTACCCTCACCTGGACCCTAAACCGTCCCCGTCCCCTAACCCTAACCCTAGCCCGAACCCTAACCCTAACCCTTCCCCGAAGCCTGACCCTCACCCGTCCCCTAATCCTAACCCGTACGCCGACACTCACCCGCGCCCTCACACGTACGCTCCCCCTAAAGCGTTGTCGTACCCTCACCTGGACCCTAAACCGTCCCCGTCCCCTAACCCTAACCCTAGCCCGAATCCTAACCCTAACCCTTCCCCGAAGCCTGACCCTCAGCCGTCCCCTAATCCTAACCCGTACGCTGACACTCACCCGCGCCCTCACACGTACGCTCCCCCTAAAGCGTTGTCGTACCCTCACCTGGACCCTAAACCGTCCCCGTCCCCTAACCCTAACCCTAGGCCAAACCCTAACCCTAACCCTTCCCCGAACCCTGACCCTCACCCGTCCCCTAATCCTAACCCGTACGCTGACATTCACCCGCGCCCTCACACGTACGCTCCCCCTAAAGCGTTGTCGTACCCTCACCTGGACCCTAAACCGTCCCCGTCCCCTAACCCTAACCCTAGCCCGAACCCTAACCCTAACCCTTCCCCGAAGCCTGACCCTCACCCGTCCCCTAATCCTAACCCGTACGCTGACACTCACCCGCGCCCTCACACGTACGCTCCCCCTAAAGCGTTGTCGTACCCTCACCTGGACCCTAAACCGTCCCCGTCCCGTAACCCTAACCCTAGACCGAACCCTAACCCTAACCCTTCCCCGAAGCCTGACCCTCACCCGTCCCCTAATCCTAACCCGTACGCCGACACTCACCCGTGCCCTCACACGTATGCTCCCCCTAAAGCGTTGTCGTACCCTCACCTGGACCCTAAACCGTCCCCGTCCCCTAACCCTAACCCTAGCCCGAACCCTAACCCTAACCCTTCCCCGAAGCCTGACCCTCACCCGTCCCCTAATCCTAACCCGTACGCTGACACTCACCCGCGCCCTCACACGTACGCTCCCCCTAAAGCGTTGTCGTACCCTCACCTGGACCCTAAACCGTCCCCGTCCCCTAACCCTAACCCTAGCCCGAACCCTAACCCTAACCCTTCCCCGAAGCCTGACCCTCACCCGTCCCCTAATCCTAACCCGTACGCTGACACTCACCCGCGCCCTCACACGTACGCTCCCCCTAAAGCGTTGTCGTACCCTCACCTGGACCCTAAACCGTCCCCGTCCCCTAACCCTAACCCTAGCCCGAACCCTAACCCTAACCCTTCCCCGAAGCCTGACCCTCACCCGTCCCCTAATCCTAACCCGTACGCTGACACTCACCCGCGCCCTCACACGTACGCTCCCCCTAAAGCGTTGTCGTACCCTCACCTGGACCCTAAACCTTCCCCGTCCCCTAACCCTAACCGTAGCCCGAACCCTAACCCTAACACTTCCCCGAAGCCTGACCCTCACCCGTCCCCTAATCCTAACCCGTACGCTGACACTCACCCGCGCCCTCACACGTACGCTCCCCCTAAAGCGTTGTCGTACCCTCACCTGGACCCTAAACCGTCCCCGTCCCCTAACCCTAACCCTAGCCCGAACCCTAACCCTAAACCTTCCCCGAAGCCTGACACTCAGACGTCCCCTAATCCTAACCCGTACGCTGACACTCACCCGCGCCCTCACACGTACGCTCCCCCTAAAGCGTTGTCGTACCCTCACCTGGACCCTAAACCGTCCCCGTCCCCTAACCCTAACCCTAGCCCGAACCCTAACCCTAACCCTTCCCCGAAGCCTGACCCTCATCCGTCCCCTAATCCTAAACCGTACGCTGACACTCACCCGCGCCCTCACACGTACGCTCCCCCTAAAGCGTTGTCGTACCCTCACCTGGACCCTAAACCGTCCCCGTCCCCTAACCCTAACCCTAGCCCGAACCCTAACCCTAACCCTTCCCCGAAGCCTGACCCTCACCCGTCCCCTTATCCTAACCCGTACGCTGACACTCACCCGCGCCCTCACACGTACACTCCCCCTAAAGCGTTGTCGTACCCTCACCTGGACCCTAAACCGTCCCCGTCCCCTAACCCTAACCCTAGACCGAACCCTAACCCTAACCCTTTCCCGAAGCCTGACCCTCACCCGTCCCCTAATCCTACCCCGTACGCCGACACTCACCCGCGCCCTCACACGTACGCTCTCCCTAAAGCGTTGTCGTACCCTCACCTGGACCCTAAACCGTCCCCATCACCTAACCCTAACCCTAGCCCGAACCCTAACCCTAACCCTTCCCCGAAGCCTGACCCTCACCCGTCCCCTAATCCTAACCCGTACGCTGACACTCACCCGCGCCCTCACACGTACGCTCCCCCTAAAGCGTTGTCGTACCCTCACCTGGACCCTAAACCGTCCCCGTCCCCTAACCCTAACCCTAGCCCGAACCCTAACCCTAACCCTTCCCCGAAGCCTGACCCTCACCCGTCCCCTAATCCTAACCCGTACGCTGACACTCACCCGCGCCCTCACACGTACGCTCCCCCTAAAGCGTTGTCGTACCCTCACCTGGACCCTAAACCGTCCCCGTCCCCTAACCCTAACCCTAGCCCGAAACCTAACCCTAACACTTCCCCGAAGCCTGACACTCACCCGTCCCCTAATCCTAACCCGTACGCTGACACTCACCCGCGCCCTCACACGTACGCTCCCCCTAAAGCGTTGTCGTACCCTCACCTGGACCCTAAACCGTCCCCGTCCCCTAACCCTAATCCTAGCCCGAACCCTAACCCTAACCCTTCCCCGAAGCCTGACACTCACCCGTCCCCTAATCCTAACCCGTTCGCTGACACTCACCCGCGCCCTCACACGTACGCTCCCCCTAAAGCGTTGTCGTACCCTCACCTGGACCCTAAACCGTCCCCGTCCCCTAACCCTAACCCTAGCCCGAACCCTAACCCTAACCCTTCCCCAAAGCCTGACCCTCACCCGTCCCCTAATCCTAACCCGTACGCTGACACTCACCCGTGCCCTCACACGTAGGCTCTCCCTAAAGCGTTGTCGTACCCTCACCTGGACCCTAAACCGTCCCCGTCCCCTAACCCTAACCCTAGCCCGAACCCTAACCCTAACACTTCCCCGAAGCCTGACCCTCACCCGTCCCCTAATCCTAACCCGTACGCTGACACTCACCCGCGCCCTCACACGTACGCTCCCCCTAAAGCGTTGTCGTACCCTCACCTGGACCCTAAACCGTCCCCGTCCCCTAACCCTAGCCCGAACCCTAACCCTAACCCTTCCCCGAAGCCTGACCCTCACCCGTCCCATAATCCTAACCCGTACGCTGACACTCACCCGCGCCCTCACACGTACGCTCCCCATAAAGCGTTGTCGTACCCTCACCTGGACCCTAAACCGTCCCCGTCCCCTAACCCTAACCCTAGCCCGAACCCTAACCCTAACCCTTCCCCGAAGCCTGACCCTCACCCGTCCCCTAATCCTAACCCGTACGCCGACACTCACCCGCGCCCTCACACGTACGCTCCCCCTAAAGCGTTGTCGTACCCTCACCTGGACCCTAAACCGTCCCCGTCCCCTAACCCTAACCCTAGCCCGAACCCTAACCCTAACCCTTCCCCGAAGCCTGACCCTCAGCCGTCCCCTAATCCTAACCCGTACGCTGACACTCACCCGCGCCCTCACACGTACGCTCCCCCTAAAGCGTTGTCGTACCCTCACCTGGAACCTAAACCGTCCCCGTCCCCTAACCCTAACCCTAGGCCGAACCCTAACCCTAACCCTTCCCCGAACCCTGACACTCACCCGTCCCCTAATCCTAAACCGTACGCTGACATTCACCCGCGCCCTCACACGTACGCTCCCCCTAAAGCGTTGTCGTACCCTCACCTGGACCCTAAACCGTCCCCGTCCCCTAACCCTAACCCTAGCCCGAACCCTAACCCTAACCCTTCCCCGAAGCCTGACCCTCACCCGTCCCCTAATCCTAACCCGTACGCTGACACTCACCCGCGCCCTCACACGTACGCTCCCCCTAAAGCGTTGTCGTACCCTCACCTGGACCCTAAACCGTCCCCGTCCCCTAACCCTAACCCTAGACCGAACCCTAACCCTAACCCTTCCCCGAAGCCTGACCCTCACCCGTCCCCTAATCCTAACCCGTACGCCGACACTCACCCGCGCCCTCACACGTACGCTCCCCCTAAAGCGTTGTCGTACCCTCACCTGGACCCTAAACCGTCCCCGTCCCCTAACCCTAACCCTAGCCCGAACCCTAACCCTAACCCTTCCCCGAAGCCTGACCCTCACCCGTCCCCTAATCCTAACCCGTACGCTGACACCCGCGCCCTCACACGTACGCTCCCCCTAAAGCGTTGTCGTACCCTCACCTGGACCCTAAACCGTCCCCGTCCCCTAACCCTAACCCTAGCCCGAACCCTAACCCTAACCCTTCCCCGAAGCCTGACCCTCACCCGTCCCCTAATCCTAACCCGTACGCTGACACTCACCCGCACCCTCACACGTACGCTCCCCCTAAAGCGTTGTCGTACCCTCACCTGGACCCTAAACCGTCCCCGTCCCCTAACCCTAACCCTAGCCCGAACCCTAACCCTAACCCTTCCCCGAAGCCTGACCCTCACCCGTCCCCTAATCCTAACCCGTACGCTGACACTCACCCGCGCCCTCACACGTACGCTCCCCCTAAAGCGTTGTCGTACCCTCACCTGGACCCTAAACCTTCCCCGTCCCCTAACCCTAACCCTAGCCCGAACCCTAACCCTAACCCTTCCCCGAAGCCTGACCCTCACCCGTCCCCTAATCCTAACCCGTACGCTGACACTCACCCACGCCCTCACACGTACGCTCCCCCTAAAGCGTTGTCGTACCCTAACCTGGACCCTAAACCGTCCCCGTCCCCTAACCCTAACCCTAGCCCGAACCCTAACCCTAACCCTTCCCCGAAGCCTGACCCTCACCCGTCCCCTAATCCTAACCCGTACGCTGACATTCACCCGCGCCCTCACACGTACGCTCCCCCTAAAGCGTTGTCGTACCCTCACCTGGACCCTAAACCGTCCCCGTCCCCTAACCCTAACCCTAGCCCGAACCCTAACCCTAACCCTTCCCCGAAGCCTGACCCTCACCCGTCCCCTAATCCTAACCCGTACGCTGACACTCACCCGCGCCCTCACACGTACGCTCCCCCTAAAGCGTTGTCGTACCCTCACCTGGACCCTAAACCGTCCCCGTCCCCTAACCCTAACCCTAGACCGAACCCTAACCCTAACCCTTCCCCGAAGCCTGACCCTCACCCGTCCCCTAATCCTAACCCGTACGCCGACACTCACCCGCGCCCTCACACGTACGCTCCCCCTAAAGCGTTGTCGTACCCTCACCTGGACCCTAAACCGTCCCCGTCCCCTAACCCTAACCCTAGCCCGAACCCTAACCCTAACCCTTCCCCGAAGCCTGACCCTCACCCGTCCCCTAATCCTAACCCGTACGCTGACACTCACCCGCGCCCTCACACGTACGCTCCCCCTAAAGCGTTGTCGTACCCTCACCTGGACCCTAAACCGTCCCCGTCCCCTAACCCTAACCCTAGCCCGAACCCTAACCCTAACCCTTCCCCGAAGCCTGACCCTCACCCGTCCCCTAATCCTAATCCGTACGCTGACACTCACCCGCGCCCTCACACGTACGCTCCCCCTAAAGCGTTGTCGTACCCTCACCTGGACCCTAAACCGTCCCCGTCCCCTAACCCTAACCCTAGCCCGAACCCTAACCCTAACCCTTCCCCGAAGCCTGACCCTCATCCGTCCCCTAATCCTAAACCGTACGCTGACACTCACCCGCGCCCTCACACGTACGCTCCCCCTAAAGCGTTGTCGTACCCTCACCTGGACCCTAAACCTTCCACGTCCCCTAACCCTAACCCTAGCCCGAACCCTAACCCTAACCCTTCCCCGAAGCCTGACACTCTCCCGTCCCCTTATCCTAACCCGTACGCTGACACTCACCCGCGCCCTCACACGTACGCTCCCCCTAAAGCGTTGTCGTACCCTCACCTGGACCCTAAACCGTCCCCGTCCCCTAACCCTAACCCTAGACCGAACCCTAACCCTAACCCTTTCCCGAAGCCTGACCCTCACCCGTCCCCTAATCCTAACCCGTACGCCGACACTCACCCGCGCCCTCACACGTACGCTCTCCCTAAAGCGTTGTCGTACCCTCACCTGGACCCTAAACCGTCCCCGTCACCTAACCCTAACCCTAGCCCGAACCCTAACCCTAACCCTTCCCCGAAGCCTGACCCTCACCCGTCCCCTAATCCTAACCCGTACGCTGACACTCACCCGCGCCCTCACACGTACGCTCCCCCTAAAGCGTTGTCGTACCCTCACCTGGACCCTAAACCGTCCCCGTCCCCTAACCCTAACCCTAGCCCGAACCCTAACCCTAACCCTTCCCCGAAGCCTGACCCTCACCCGTCCCCTAATCCTAACCCGTACGCTGACACTCACCCGCGCCCTCACACGTACGCTCCCCGTAAAGCGTTGTCGTACCCTCACCTGGACCCTAAACCGTCCCCGTCCCCTAACCCTAACCCTAGCCCGAACCCTAACCCTAACCCTTCCCCGAAGCCTGACCCTCACCCGTCCCCTAATCCTAACCCGTACGCTGACACTCACCCGCGCCCTCACACGTACGCTCCCCCTAAAGCGTTGTCGTACCCTCACCTGGACCCTAAACCGTCCCCGTCCCCTAACCCTAACCCTAGCCCGTACCCTAACCCTAACCCTTCCCCGAAGCCTGACCCTCACCCGTCCCCTACTCCTAACCCGTACGCTGACACTCACCCGCGCCCTCACACGTACGCTCCCCCTAAAGCGTTGTCGTACCCTAACCTGGACCCTAAACCGTCCCCGTCCCCTAACCCTAACCCTAGCCCGAACCCTAACCCTAACTCTTCCCCGAAGCCTGACCCTCACCCGTACCCTAATCCTAACCCGTACGCTGAGACTCACCCGCGCCCTCACACGTACGCTCCCCCTAAAGCGTTGTCGTACCCTCACCTGGACCCTAAACCGTCCCCGTCCCCTAAGCCTAACCCTAGCCCGAACCCTAACCCTAACCCTTCCCCGAAGCCTGACCCTCACCCGTCCCCTAATCCTAACCCGTACGCTGTCACTCACCGGCGCCCTCACACGTGCGCTCCCCCTAAAGCGTTGTTGTACCCTCACCTGGACTCTAAACCGTCCCCGTCCCCTAACCCTAACCCTAGCCCGAACCCTAACCCTAACTCTTCCCCGAAGCCTGACCCTCACCCGTACCCTAATCCTAACCCGTACGCTGAGACTCACCCGCGCCCTCACACGTACGCTCCCCCTAAAGCGTTTTCGTACCCTCACCTGGACCCTAAACCGTCCCCGTCCCCTAACCCTAACCCTAGCCCGAACCCTAACCCTAACACTTCCCCGAAGCCTGACCCTCACCTGTCCCCTAATCCTAACCCGTACGCTGACACTCACCGGCGCCCTCACACGTACGCTCCCCCTAAAGCGTTGTTGTACCCTCACCTGGACCCTAAACCGTCCCCGTCCCCTAAGCCTAACCCTAGCCCGAACCCTAACCCTAACCCTTCCCCGAAGCCTGACCCTCACCCGTCCCCTAATCCTAACCCGTACGCTGACACTCACCCGCGCCCTCACACGTAAGCTCCCCCTAAAGCGTTGTCGTACCCTCACCTGGACCCTAAACCGTCCCCGTCCCCTAAGCCTAACCCTAGCCCGAACCCTAACCCTAACCCTTCCCCGAAGCCTGACCCTCAGCCGTCCCCTAATCCTAACCCGCACGCTGACACTCACCCGCGCCCTCACACGTACGCTCCCCCTAAAGCGTTGTCATACCCTCACCTGGACCCTAAACCGTCCCCGTCCCCTAACCCTAACCCTAGCCCGAACCCTAACCCTAACCCTTCCCCGAAGGCTGACCCTCAGCCGTCCCCTAATCCTAACCCGTACGCTGACACTCACCCGCGCCCTCACACGTACGCTCCCCCTAAAGCATTGTCGTACCCTCACCTGGACCCTAAACCGTCCCCGTCCCCTAACCCTAGCCCGAACCCTAACCCTAACCCTTCCCCGAAGCCTGACCCTCACCCGTCCCCTAATCCTAACCCGTACGCTGACACTCACCCGCGCCCTCACACGTACGCTCCCCCTAAAGCGTTGTCGTACCCTCACCTGGACCCTAAACCGTCCCCGTCCCCTAACCCTAACCCTAGCCCGAACCCTAACCCTAACCCTTCCCCGAAGCCTGACCCTCACCCGTCCCCTAATCCTAACCCGTACGCTGACACTCACCCGCGCCCTCACACGTACGCTCCCCCTAAAGCGTTGTCGTACCCTCACCTGGACCCTAAACCGTCCCCGTCCCCTAACCCTAACCCTAGCCCGAACCCTAACCCTAACCCTTCCCCGAAGCCTGACCCTCACCCGTCCCCTAATCCTAACCCGTACGCTGACACTCACCCGCGCCCTCACACGTACGCTCCCCCTAAAGCGTTGTCGTACCCTCACCTGGACCCTAAACCGTCCCCGTCCCCTAACCCTAACCCTAGCCCGAACCCTAACCCTAACCCTTCCCCGAAGCCTGACCCTCACCCGTCCACTAATCCTAACCCGTACGCTGACACTCACCCGCGCCCTCACACGTACGCTCCCCCTAAAGCGTTGTCGTACCCTCACCTGGACCCTAAACCGTCCCCGTCCCCTAACCCTAACCCTAGCCCGAACCCGAACCCTAACCCTTCCCCGAAGCCTGACCCTCACCCGTCCCCTAATCCTAACCCGTACGCTGACACTCACCCGCGCCCTCACACGTACGCTCCCCCTAAAGCGTTGTCGTACCCTCACCTGGACCCTAAACCGTCCCCGTCCCCTAACCCTAACCCTAGCCCGAACCCTAACCCTAACCCTTCCCCGAAGCCTGACCCTCACCCGTCCCCTACTCCTAACCCGTACGCTGACACTCACCCGCGCCCTCACACGTACGCTCCCCCTAAAGCGTTGTCGTACCCTCACCTGGACCCTAAACCGTCCCCGTCCCCTAACCCTAACCCTAGCCCGAACCCTAACCCTAACTCTTCCCCGAAGCCTGACCCTCACCCGTACCCTAATCCTAACCCGTACGCTGAGACTCACCCGCGCCCTCACACGTACGCTCCCCCTAAAGCGTTGTCGTACCCTCACCTGGACCCTAAACCGTCCCCGTCCCCTAAGCCTAACCCTAGCCCGAACCCTAACCCTAACCCTTCCCCGAAGCCTGACCCTCACCCGTCCCCTAATCCTAACCCGTACGCTGTCACTCACCGGCGCCCTCACACGTGCGCTCCCCCTAAAGCGTTTTCGTACCCTCACCTGGACCCTAAACCGTCCCCGTCCCCTAACCCTAACCCTAGCCCGAACCCTAACCCTAACCCTTCCCCGAAGCCTGACCCTCACCCGTCCCCTAATCCTAAACCGTACGCTGACACTCACCCGCGCCCTCACACGTACGCTCCCCCTAAAGCGTTGTCGTACCCTCACCTGGACCCTAAACCGTCCCCGTCCCCTAACCCTAACCCTAGCCCGAACCCTAACCCTAACCCTTCCCCGAAGCCTGACCCTCATCCGTCCCCTAATCCTAAACCGTACGCTGACACTCACCCGCGCCCTCACACGTACGCTCCCCCTAAAGCGTTGTCGTACCCTCACCTGGACCCTAAACCGTCCCCGTCCCCTAACCCTAACCCTAGCCCGAACCCTAACCCTAACCCTTCCCCGAAGCCTGACCCTCACCCGTCCCCTTATCCTAACCCGTACGCTGACACTCACCCGCGCCCTCACACGTACGCTCCCCCTAAAGCGTTGTCGTACCCTCACCTGGACCCTAAACCGTCCCCGTCCCCTAACCCTAACCCTAGACCGAACCCTAACCCTAACCCTTTCCCGAAGCCTGACCCTCACCCGTCCCCTAATCCTAACCCGTACGCCGACACTCACCCGCGCCCTCACACGTACGCTCTCCCTAAAGCGTTGTCGTACCCTCACCTGGACCCTAAACCGTCCCCGTCACCTAACCCTAACCCTAGCCCGAACCCTAACCCTAACCCTTCCCCGAAGCCTGACCCTCACCCGTCCCCTAATCCTAACCCGTACGCTGACACTCACCCGCGCCCTCACACGTACGCTCCCCCTAAAGCGTTGTCGTACCCTCACCTGGACCCTAAACCGTCCCCGTCCCCTAACCCTAACCCTAGCCCGAACCCTAACCCTAACCCTTCCCCGAAGCCTGACCCTCACCCGTCCCCTAATCCTAACCCGTACGCTGACACTCACCCGCGCCCTCACACGTACGCTCCCCCTAAAGCGTTGTCGTACCCTCACCTGGACCCTAAACCGTCCCCGTCCCCTAACCCTAACCCTAGCCCGAACCCTAACCCTAACCCTTCCCCGAAGCCTGACCCTCACCCGTCCCCTAATCCTAACCCGTACGCTGACACTCACCCGCGCCCTCACACGTACGCTCCCCCTAAAGCGTTGTCGTACCCTCACCTGGACCCTAAACCGTCCCCGTCCCCTAACCCTAACCCTAGCCCGAACCCTAACCCTAACCCTTCCCCGAAGCCTGACCCTCACCCGTCCCCTACTCCTAACCCGTACGCTGACACTCACCCGCGCCCTCACACGTACGCTCCCCCTAAAGCGTTGTCGTACCCTAACCTGGACCCTAAACCGTCCCCGTCCCCTAACCCTAACCCTAGCCCGAACCCTAACCCTAACTCTTCCCCGAAGCCTGACCCTCACCCGTACCCTAATCCTAACCCGTACGCTGAGACTCACCCGCGCCCTCACACGTACGCTCCCCCTAAAGCGTTGTCGTACCCTCACCTGGACCCTAAACCGTCCCCGTCCCCTAAGCCTAACCCTAGCCCGAACCCTAACCCTAACCCTTCCCCGAAGCCTGACCCTCACCCGTCCCCTAATCCTAACCCGTACGCTGTCACTCACCGGCGCCCTCACACGTGCGCTCCCCCTAAAGCGTTGTTGTACCCTCACCTGGACCCTAAACCGTCCCCGTCCCCTAACCCTAACCCTAGCCCGAACCCTAACCCTAACTCTTCCCCGAAGCCTGACCCTCACCCGTACCCTAATCCTAACCCGTACGCTGAGACTCACCCGCGCCCTCACACGTACGCTCCCCCTAAAGCGTTTTCGTACCCTCACCTGGACCCTAAACCGTCCCCGTCCCCTAACCCTAACCCTAGCCCGAACCCTAACCCTAACACTTCCCCGAAGCCTGACCCTCACCTGTCCCCTAATCCTAACCCGTACGCTGACACTCACCGGCGCCCTCACACGTACGCTCCCCCTAAAGCGTTGTTGTACCCTCACCTGGACCCTAAACCGTCCCCGTCCCCTAAGCCTAACCCTAGCCCGAACCCTAACCCTAACCCTTCCCCGAAGCCTGACCCTCACCCGTACCCTAATCCTAACCCGTACGCTGACACTCACCCGCGCCCTCACACGTAAGCTCCCCCTAAAGCGTTGTCGTACCCTCACCTGGACCCTAAACCGTCCCCGTCCCCTAACCCTAACCCTTCCCCGAAGCCTGACCCTCAGCCGTCCCCTAATCCTAACCCGCACGCTGACACTCACCCGCGCCCTCACACGTACGCTCCCCCTAAAGCGTTGTCATACCCTCACCTGGACCCTAAACCGTCCCCGTCCCCTAACCCTAACCCTAGCCCGAACCCTAACCCTAACCCTTCCCCGAAGGCTGACCCTCAGCCGTCCCCTAATCCTAACCCGTACGCTGACACTCACCCGCGCCCTCACACGTACGCTCCCCCTAAAGCATTGTCGTACCCTCACCTGGACCCTAAACCGTCCCCGTCCCCTAACCCTAGCCCGAACCCTAACCCTAACCCTTCCCCGAAGCCTGACCCTCACCCGTCCCCTAATCCTAACCCGTACGCTGACACTCACCCGCGCCCTCACACGTACGCTCCCCCTAAAGCGTTGTCGTACCCTCACCTGGACCCTAAACCGTCCCCGTCCCCTAACCCTAACCCTAGCCCGAACCCTAACCCTAACCCTTCCCCGAAGCCTGACCCTCACCCGTCCCCTAATCCTAACCCGTACGCTGACACTCACCCGCGCCCTCACACGTACGCTCCCCCTAAAGCGTTGTCGTACCCTCACCTGGACCCTAAACCGTCCCCGTCCCCTAACCCTAACCCTAGCCCGAACCCTAACCCTAACCCTTCCCCGAAGCCTGACCCTCACCCGTCCCCTAATCCTAACCCGTACGCTGACACTCACCCGCGCCCTCACACGTACGCTCCCCCTAAAGCGTTGTCGTACCCTCACCTGGACCCTAAACCGTCCCCGTCCCCTAACCCTAACCCTAGCCCGAACCCTAACCATAACCCTTCCCCGAAGCCTGACCCTCACCCGTCCACTAATCCTAACCCGTACGCTGACACTCACCCGCGCCCTCACACGTACGCTCCCCCTAAAGCGTTGTCGTACCCTCACCTGGACCCTAAACCGTCCCCGTCCCCTAACCCTAACCCTAGCCCGAACCCGAACCCTAACCCTTCCCCGAAGCCTGACCCTCACCCGTCCCCTAATCCTAACCCGTACGCTGACACTCACCCGCGCCCTCACACGTACGCTCCCCCTAAAGCGTTGTCGTACCCTCACCTGGACCCTAAACCGTCCCCGTCCCCTAACCCTAACCCTAGCCCGAACCCTAACCCTAACCCTTCCCCGAAGCCTGACCCTCACCCGTCCCCTACTCCTAACCCGTACGCTGACACTCACCCGCGCCCTCACACGTACGCTCCCCCTAAAGCGTTGTCGTACCCTCACCTGGACCCTAAACCGTCCCCGTCCCCTAACCCTAACCCTAGCCCGAACCCTAACCCTAACTCTTCCCCGAAGCCTGACCCTCACCCGTACCCTAATCCTAACCCGTACGCTGAGACTCACCCGCGCCCTCACACGTACGCTCCCCCTAAAGCGTTGTCGTACCCTCACCTGGACCCTAAACCGTCCCCGTCCCCTAAGCCTAACCCTAGCCCGAACCCTAACCCTAACCCTTCCCCGAAGCCTGACCCTCACCCGTCCCCTAATCCTAACCCGTACGCTGTCACTCACCGGCGCCCTCACACGTGCGCTCCCCCTAAAGCGTTTTCGTACCCTCACCTGGACCCTAAACCGTCCCCGTCCCCTAACCCTAACCCTAGCCCGAACCCTAACCCTAACCCTTCACCGAAGCCTGACCCTCACCTGTCCCCTAATCCTAACCCGTACGCTGACACTCACCGGCGCCCTCACACGTACGCTCCCCCTAAAGCGTTGTTGTACCCTCACCTGGACCCTAAACCGTCCCCGTCCCCTAAGCCTAACCCTAGCCCGAACCCTAACCCTAACCCTTCCCCGAAGCCTGACCCTCACCCGTCCCCTAATCCTAACCCGTACGCTGACACTCACCCGCGCCCTCACACGTAAGCTCCCCCTAAAGCGTTGTCGTACCCTCACCTGGACCCTAAACCGTCCCCGTCCCCTAAGCCTAACCCTAGCCCGAACCCTAACCCTAACCCTTCCCCGAAGCCTGACCCTCAGCCGTCCCCGAATCCTAACCCGCACGCTGACACTCACCCGCGCCCTCACACGTACGCTCCCCCTAAAGCGTTGTCATACCCTCACCTGGACCCTAAACCGTCCCCGTCCCCTAACCCTAACCCTAGCCCGAACCCTAACCCTAACCCTTCCCCGAAGGCTGACCCTCAGCCGTCCCCTAATCCTAACCCGTACGCTGACACTCACCCGCGCCCTCACACGTACGCTCCCCCTAAAGCATTGTCGTACCCTCACCTGGACCCTAAACCGTCCCCGTCCCCTAACCCTAGCCCGAACCCTAACCCTAACCCTTCCCCGAAGCCTGACCCTCACCCGTCCCCTAATCCTAACCCGTACGCTGACACTCACCCGCGCCCTCACACGTACGCTCCCCCTAAAGCGTTGTCGTACCCTCACCTGGACCCTAAACCGTCCCCGTCCCCTAACCCTAACCCTAGCCCGAACCCTAACCCTAACCCTTCCCCGAAGCCTGACCCTCACCCGTCCCCTAATCCTAACCCGTACGCTGACACTCACCCGCGCCCTCACACTTACGCTCCCCCTAAAGCGTTGTCGTACCCTCACCTGGACCCTAAACCGTCCCCGTCCCCTAACCCTAACCCTAGCCCGAACCCTAACCCTAACCCTTCCCCGAAGCCTGACCCTCACCCGTCCCCTAATCCTAACCCGTACGCTGACACTCACCCGCGCCCTCACACGTACGCTCCCCCTAAAGCGTTGTCGTACCCTCACCTGGACCCTAAACCGTCCCCGTCCCCTAACCCTAACCCTAGCTCGAACCCTAACCCTAACCCTTCCCCGAAGCCTGACCCTCACCCGTCCCCTAATCCTAACCCGTACGCTGACTCTCACCCGCGCCCTCACACGTACGCTCCCCCTAAAGCGTTGTCGTACCCTCACCTGGACCCTAAAACGTCCCCGTCCCCTAACCCTAACCCTAGCCCGAACCCTAACCCTAACTCTTCCCCAAAGCCTGACCCTCACCCGTCCCCTAATCCTAACCCGTACGCTGTCACTCGCCCGCGCCCTCACACGTACGCTCCCCCTAAAGCGTTGTCGTACCCTCACCTGGACCCTAAACCGTCCCCGTCCCCTAACCCTAACCCTAGCCCGAACCCTAACCCTAAACCTTCCCCGAAGCCTGACCCTCACCCGTCCCCTAATCCTAACCCGTACGCTGACACTCACCGGCGCCCTCACACGTACGCTCCCCCTAAAGCGTTGTCGTACCCTCACCTGGACCCTAAACCGTCCCCGTCCCCTAACCCTAACCCTAGCCCGAACCCTAACCCTAAACCTTCCCCGAAGCCTGAACCTCACCCGTCCCCTAATCCTAACCCGTACGCTGACACTCACCGGCGCCCTCACACGTACGCTCCCCCTAAAGCGTTGTCGTACCCTCACCTGGACCCTAAACCGTCCCCGTCCCCTAACCCTAACCCTAGCCCGAACCCTAACCCTAACCCTTCCCCGAAGCCTGACCCTCACCCGTCCCCTAATCCTAACCCGTACGCTGACACTCACCCGCGCCCTCACACGTACGCTCCCCCTAAAGCGTTGTCGTACCCTAACCTGGACCCTAAACCGTCCCCGTCCCCTAACCCTAACCCTAGCCTGAACCCTAACCCTAACCCTTCCCCGAAGCCTGACCCTCACCCGTCCCCTAATCCTAACCCGTACGCTGACATTCACCCGCGCCCTCACACGTACGCTCCCCCTAAAGCGTTGTCGTACCCTCACCTGGACCCTAAACCGTCCCCGTCCCCTAACCCTAACCCTAGCCCGAACCCTAACCCTAACCCTTCCCTGAAGCCTGACCCTCACCCGTCCCCTAATCCTAACCCGTACGCTGACACTCACCCGCGCCCTCACACGTACGCTCCCCCTAAAGCGTTGTCGTACCCTCACCTGGACCCTAAACCGTCCCCGTCCCCTAACCCTAACCCTAGACCGAACCCTAACCCTAACCCTTCCCCGAAGCCTGACCCTCACCCGTCCCCTAATCCTAACCCGTACGCCGACACTCACCCGCGCCCTCACACGTACGCTCCCCCTAAAGCGTTGTCGTACCCTCACCTGGACCCTAAACCGTCCCCGTCCCCTAACCCTAACCCTAGCCCGAACCCTAACCCTAACCCTTCCCCGAAGCCTGACCCTCACCCGTCCCCTAATCCTAACCCGTACGCTGACACTCACCCGCGCCCTCACACGTACGCTCCCCCTAAAGCGTTGTCATACCCTCACCTGGACCCTAAACCGTCCCCGTCCCCTAACCCTAACCCTAGCCCGAACCCTAACCCTAACCCTTCCCCGAAGCCTGACCCTCACCCGTCCCCTAATCCTAACCCGTACGCTGACACTCACCCGCGCCCTCACACGTACGCTCCCCCTAAAGCGTTGTCGTACCCTCACCTGGACCCTAAACCGTCCCCGTCCCCTAACCCTAACCCTAGCCCGAACCCTAACCCTAACCCTTCCCCGAAGCCTGACCCTCACCCGTCCCCTAATCCTAACCCGTACGCTGACACTCACCCGCGCCCTCACACGTACGCTCCCCCTAAAGCGTTGTCGTACCCTCACCTGGACCCTAAACCTTCCCCGTCCCCTAACCCTAACCCTAGCCCGAACCCTAACCCTAACCCTTCCCCGAAGCCTGACCCTCACCCGTCCCCTAATCCTAACCCGTACGCTGACACTCACCCGCGCCCTCACACGTACGCTCCCCCTAAAGCGTTGTCGTACCCTAACCTGGACCCTAAACCGTCCCCGTCCCCTAACCCTAACCCTAGCCCGAACCCTAACCCTAACCCTTCCCCGAAGCCTGACCCTCACCCGTCCCCTAATCCTAACCCGTACGCTGACATTCACCCGCGCCCTCACACGTACGCTCCCCCTAAAGCGTTGTCGTACCCTCACCTGGACCCTAAACCGTCCCCGTCCCCTAACCCTAACCCTAGCCCGAACCCTAACCCTAACCCTTCCCCGAAGCCTGACCCTCACCCGTCCCCTAATCCTAACCCGTACGCTGACACTCACCCGCGCCCTCACACGTACGCTCCCCCTAAAGCGTTGTCGTACCCTCACCTGGACCCTAAACCGTCCCCGTCCCCTAACCCTAACCCTAGACCGAACCCTAACCCTAACCCTTCCCCGAAGCCTGACCCTCACCCGTCCCCTAATCCTAACCCGTACGCCGACACTCACCCGCGCCCTCACACGTACGCTCCCCCTAAAGCGTTGTCGTACCCTCACCTGGACCCTAAACCGTCCCCGTCCCCTAACCCTAACCCTAGCCCGAACCCTAACCCTAACCCTTCCCCGAAGCCTGACCCTCACCCGTCCCCTAATCCTAACCCGTACGCTGACACTCACCCGCGCCCTCACACGTACGCTCCCCCTAAAGCGTTGTCGTACCCTCACCTGGACCCTAAACCGTCCCCGTCCCCTAACCCTAACCCTAGCCCGAACCCTAACCCTAACCCTTCCCCGAAGCCTGACCCTCACCCGTCCCCTAATCCTAACCCGTACGCTGACACTCACCCGCGCCCTCACACGTACGCTCCCCCTAAAGCGTTGTCGTACCCTCACCAGGACCCTAAACCGTCCCCGTCCCCTAACCCTAACTCTAGCCCGAAACCTAACCCTAACCCTTCCCCGAAGCCTGACCCTCACCCGTCCCCTAATCCTAACCCGTACGCTGACACTCACCCGCGCCCTCACACGTACGCTCCCCCTAAAGCGTTGTCGTACCCTCACCTGGACCCTAAACCTTCCCCGTCCCCTAACCCTAACCCTAGCCCGAACCCTAACCCTAACCCTTCCCCGAAGCCTGACCCTCACCCGTCCCCTAATCCTAACCCGTACGCTGACACTCACCCGCGCCCTCACACGTACGCTCCCCTAAAGCGTTGTCGTACCCTCACCTGGACCCTAAACCGTCCCCGTCCCCTAACCCTAACCCTAGCCCGAACCCTAACCCTAACCCTTCCCCGAAGCCTGACCCTCATCCGTCCCCTAATCCTAAACCGTACGCTGACACTCACCCGCGCCCTCACACGTACGCTCCCCCTAAAGCGTTGTCGTACCCTCACCTGGACCCTAAACCGTCCCCGTCCCCTAACCCTAACCCTAGCCCGAACCCTAACCCTAACCCTTCCCCGAAGCCTGACCCTCACCCGTCCCCTTATCCTAACCCGTACGCTGACACTCACCCGCGCCCTCACACGTACGCTCCCCCTAAAGCGTTGTCGTACCCTCACCTGGACCCTAAACCGTCCCCGTCCCCTAACCCTAACCCTAGACCGAACCCTAACCCTAACCCTTTCCCGAAGCCTGACCCTCACCCGTCCCCTAATCCTAACCCGTACGCCGACACTCACCCGCGCCCTCACACGTACGCTCTCCCTAAAGCGTTGTCGTACCCTCACCTGGACCCTAAACCGTCCCCGTCACCTAACCCTAACCCTAGCCCGAACCCTAACCCTAACCCTTCCCCGAAGCCTGACCCTCACCCGTCCCCTAATCCTAACCCGTACGCTGACACTCACCCGCGCCCTCACACGTACGCTCCCCCTAAAGCGTTGTCGTACACTCACCTGGACCCTAAACCGTCCCCGTCCCCTAACCCTAACCCTAGCCCGAACCCTAACCCTAACCCTTCCCCGAAGCCTGACCCTCACCCGTCCCCTAATCCTAACCCGTACGCTGACACTCACCCGCGCCCTCACACGTACGCTCCCCCTAAAGCGTTGTCGTACCCTCACCTGGACCCTAAACCGTCCCCGTCCCCTAACCCTAACCCTAGCCCGAACCCTAACCCTAACACTTCCCCGAAGCCTGACCCTCACCCGTCCCCTAATCCTAACCCGTACGCTGACACTCACCCGCGCCCTCACACGTACGCTCCCCCTAAAGCGTTGTCGTACCCTCACCTGGACCCTAAACCGTCCCCGTCCCCTAACCCTAACCCTAGCCCGAACCCTAACCCTAACCCTTCCCCGAAGCCTGACCCTCACCCGTCCCCTAATCCTAACCCGTACGCTGACACTCACCCGCGCCCTCACACGTACGCTCCCCTAAAGCGTTGTCGTACCCTCACCTGGACCCTAAACCGTCCCCGTCCCCTAACCCTAACCCTAGCCCGAACCCTAACCCTAACCCTTCCCCGAAGCCTGACCCTCACCCGTCCCCTAATCCTAACCCGTACGCTGACACTCACCGCGCCCTCACACGTACGCTCCCCCTAAAGCGTTGTCGTACCCTAACCTGGACCCTAAACCGTCCCCGTCCCCTAACCCTAACCCTAGCCCGAACCCTAACCCTAACCCTTCCCGAAGCCTGACCCTCACCCGTCCCCTAATCCTAACCCGTACGCTGACACTCACCCGCGCCCTCACACGTACGCTCCCCCTAAAGCGTTGTCGTACCCTCACCTGGACCCTAAACCGTCCCCGTCCCCTAACCCTAACCCTAGCCCGAACCCTAACCCTAACCCTTCCCCGAAGCCTGACCCTCACCCGTCCCCTAATCCTAACCCGTACGCTGACACTCACCCGCGCCCTCACACGTACGCTCCCCCTAAAGCGTTGTCGTACCCTCACCTGGACCCTAAACCGTCCCCGTCCCCTAACCCTAACCCTAGACCGAACCCTAACCCTAACCCTTCCCCGAAGCCTGACCCTCACCCGTCCCCTAATCCTAACCCGTACGCCGACACTCACCCGCGCCCTCACACGTACGCTCCCCTAAAGCGTTGTCGTACCCTCACCTGGGACCCTAAACCGTCCCGTCCCCTAACCCTAACCCTAGCCCGAACCCTAACCCTAACCCTTCCCGAAGCCTGAGACCCTCACCCGTCCCCTAATCCTAACCCGTA